>NC_134702.1:250297590-250440090 GCF_043290135.1 Rhipicephalus microplus
ATGCGAGAGGAAATTCTGCACGCATGCCACGACGAGCCAACATCTGGACACATGGGTGTGAGCCGAACATTCACCAGGATTCACCCGAAATACTATTGGCCTAAGTTGCTCGCATCAGTGCAGCGCTACGTGAAAACTTGTCGTCAGTGTCAACGGCACAAAACTCCACCCGTAAAACCAGCCGGCCTTCTCCAGCCAATAGACCCTTAAGATGCCCCATTCCAACAAGTCGGCATGGGCTTCCTCGGACATTTCCCGACATCGTATGCAGGCAAGAAATGAATAGTCGTAGCCACAGACTATCTGACCCATTATGCTGAGCCTGCCTTTATGTACAGTGCGGCAAACCAGCTGCCGAACTCGCCAAGTTCTTTGTGAACAAAATAGTGCTCAGACATGGTGCGCCCATCGTCGTTATTACGGATCGGAGCACCGCATTTACTGCACACTTTATGCAATGCCTGATGCGCATGACGAATACCGATCACAAAAGAACAATGGCGTTTCACCCTCAGTGAAATGGCTTAACCGAACTCCTCAACAGAACTCTGACAGACATGCTATCAATGTATGCCGATGTTGAACATCAACAGTGGGATAAAATACTAGCCTACGTAATATTCGCATATAATACAGGTGTTCAAGAAACAACCCACGTTGCCCCTTTCGAACTAGTATTCGGCCGAAGAGTGACCACCCCACTGGATGCCATGTTACCACTACAGGACGAAAGCAGCTATCCACCTGACTTAGATACCTTCTTGCAAAGAGCCAAAGATGCACGACAAATGGCAAGATACCCAATACGCCGCAAACAGCGCGTCGATTCTGGTCAGTACAACAAGCGACGCAGTGACGCACTTTATCTTCCCGGTGACAAAGTTTGGATATGGATCCCAGTGCGCCACCGCGGACTCACTGAAAAGCCTCTTTGCCGATACTTTGGCCCTTATGAAGTACTCAACTGTATCAGCAACGTCACTTATGAATTCAGATCCGCTGGACACGTGACCTCAAGACGCCGCAATCCCACGGAAGTGGTACACGTAGTCCACATGAAGCCCTATCATGACAGAGCATCGGAAAACGAATGAGAGTGCGCATGTATCTTATCACTGCCTCAACCATCAGGACGATGCGTCTGAGGAGGGGGATAATACCGCGACAGGTTGGCCACGTTCAAGTAGCCCACCGCAATTATCGTGGCTCGAGCACCAGCAAGACCCGGCTGGCCTGCGCCACGTGTTCGCGCGCTCGGGCTACGAGGAAGAGGGAGATAGTTGAATCTGTGCAACTAGGCTACTCGGACTCGAAGACCATAGTCATTAGACTCGTGGTCACAAGTTCGCCCTGATAAAGACGCTTGTTTTTTAGCCTGTCTGCCTCACCATCTCTACAATATGATGGTTGTGGAGGTTAGGTGCGCAGGGCGTCGTCCTCACTAGATAGCTGCCAAGTCACGTTTCTGTTGCACCAATTTTTTTTAATTATCAGTGTTGGTGCAACATGCATAATTTAATGCTTTATTATGTTTTATAAATTTAATTGTTTACATTTTAGGTATTTCATTATCTTAATCCTAAAACAATTGAAACCAATAAAAGCCATAACCATAAATGTAACTTTTGGACTAAAACTGGAAATTTTTTTTCGAAGATGTTGACAATTCCTAATTTCATATGAAGGTCAAATGAATCGGAAAAATTAAATCCGCCAGGAGACCGCACAAAGATCGAACTAATAAAGCGTGTGCGTATGTGTATTTATCAATTTATTCTGCCGCGCATAATAATTTAGTCTTTGAGTACAGACATACATTTAAAATCTGGCCTTATGAGTTTTTGCTCTCTTAAAGGCTTAAACACTAATTAATCTTTCTAGCTTGTATTGTACTCTCAAACTTCATTTTATTCTTGATGATTTATATGTAAATAACTTACTGTGCACGTTTAAAACCAGCCTATATACCCACTCTCACTAGTGCCACTCCTCTAGAGCACGTAAGAGCCACACACGACAAGGCAAACAACCGTAGCATATTCTGCCCTGTCTCGTGTTTTTATTGGTCGGCACCATGTAGCGCAAATGTTTTTTTTTGCATTCATAACAAAATATGGTAGTAGAGGCACTTGGAGACAAAGATATATAATAGGATATTTAGAGGGGCATCATGTTTCTTCTTGTGCAGTGCTGGAGGTCTCCACAAAAATCTTATGAAAATTTAAAAAAAAACTGAGGTGAAAGTAGACACGTTTTACTGAAGGGTAATTTTGTGTTCATTCAAAAATCATTCACCTCAGTGTTAATACCAATTAAAAATCGGCTACTCAATCTTCATTAAAGTTCATTTACAGACAAATATTCGAATAGCAGTGGACTTCAGCCCCGCCGCGGTGGTCTCGTGAATAAGGTACTAGGCTGCTCACCTGCCGGTCGCGGGATCGAATCTCGGCAGCGGCGGCTGCATTTCCGATGGAGGCAGAAATGCTGTAGGCCCATTTGCTCAGATTTCGGTGCACGTTAAAGAACCCCAGTTGGTAGAAATTCTCGGCGCTCTCCATTACATCGTCTCTCATAATCATATGGTGGCTTTGGGACGTTAAACCCCACTTATCCATCTAGTAGGGGATTTTGTACTAAAGCAAATTGTCCAATGGCAACTTTTTGTGAGAGGTCTTTTGAACGTCTGTTGCGTTGAATGACAATAATATTTGAGCTGTTGTTTAGGCAGCATTAAAAAGTTCTGAGATACTACAAGTCTAAATAGATTATGTTTTGATAGTTATTGATTTTTTGTGAAGTTGCGAATGAAAGTACTCTGCGTCAGCACAAACTATGTGTACTGAGGCGTGTGTGTTAGTAGGCATTCTTCAAGAGGTTATATAGAATAACCTTAGATTCACAATGCCTTGTGAGGCACGAGCCTCAGTAGGCATTGTCCAAGAAGTCTTACACATAACCTGTTGAAACATTTCTACTAATGCACGTCATTACAACACTTCAATTTCGCATTGCACTCTTGTGGTTCATATACGCGTTTCGTAACTTTAATAAAAGTAGCTATAGTCTCCTTTACCACTTTGGTTCAGCCCTAGCAAAGATACGCGGTGTAAGAAAGCCACAAGCTTGCGCAGTGAAACATAGTCCCAGATATAAGTGCCTCGAAATTGGCTGGATTTTATAAAATTGGCGTTAGTTTAGTTTGTGTTGCGCCACATCGATGCGCGATATGTTTTTCTTCATTGCATTTATTTCCTACGCATTATTTATATTTGTAGGCTACCGGTGGTAGCTTTATGGCAACATGGCAGAACACATGAGGGAGCTACCGCCCGCCTCGATCCTAGCTCTTGCTAAACGTCCACAGTGCTGACAGCTACAATTAAGTATTGAAATCAGCCATCGATTTGTTTCATCTTACTCTGAGGATGAAGCATCAGGTATGCTTGGTCATTATTAGCGAGATATGTTGCTAGCGTAGCCGTACCTGATAAGCCTAACGCGCCGAGGCCAAGGCTTGGGCTGTGTCGCGGGACTCAAGAACGCTGCATTTCCAAATATCGCACATGCAACCTCGTACAGCGTTCACCGCGCGTCCGAATGTTCTTCGGTGAAACAAAAAAAATGGCAGATTCCACGTACGCTTGTAATCGATGATATGCGCATCGCGAATGAGAAAAGTTGCTGTCACTTTAAATCAGCACAATGTTACGAGGTTGAGGAAAATGACGTCGTACATAACTTACGTGTAATGATTATCATGCTTGGATGCGTAGTTAACTTCGTCATCTATTCACGTCACGTTATACCAAATTCAGTAATGTGGAGCTAGCAAAACGGCCGTGAGCACCATATGAGCGTGGTATGTTGTCGTGTTCTTACATGACAAGCTTCTCACGATTATCATGTTTGCACGAGTTGTACACTCTCGTCATTCATTCACGTCACGTAGCATGAAATCCGGTACATGTGGAGCTTGCAAAACGGCCTCGAGCGCATTATGAAAAGCCCAATATACTTCAATGTAGCGTTGGCGCACGCGCACTCTCAGCACAGCGACGTATACGTTAGCAAAACACGAGCACTCTATAGTCTTACGCCAGGCGCAACCGGTGCGAACAGCGTCTGTCGGCGCGGCCTGACGGCAACCAGCGCGAAATGCGACATGCTGCATTTCGCGCCGATGCGTTACCCAGACAACACTACATCTCCCTTTTTTCGTGGTGGAGGGACGCCGGATGCACTGAAACGCTCATGCGTCAGAGCAACACAGCGTGGCGCGCGCCTGCGAGTACATATATGGTAGCACAGGTGCCTGGCGTGGCAACGCCGGCATGACGCGACGAAATGGACGCCGGCGAGCACGCACACCGCGTCACGTCGGAATGTATTGGCGCCTTTACTGTGGCATGTACTGATGTTCTCACGTGGCATGCACCTTATGATTATGATGTTTGCAGCAGTTACATACCTTCGTCATTCATTGATGTCACGTAATACCAAATTTGGCATATGTGAAGCTAGCTAAACGGCCGCGAGCGCATCATGAGAGTGGCATGTAGTCATGTTGTTACATGACACGCACGTCATGATTACCACGTTTGGATGTGTCATTTACCTATGCCCTCCCGTCGCGTCACGTAATACGGAGTTTGGTACATGTGAAACTAGTGAAACAGCCGCTAGCGCATCATGAGCGTAGCATGTAGTCATGTTCTTACATGACACGCATCTCATGTTCATCATGTTTGCACCAGTATCCTACCTTCGTCATCCGTTCACGCACCATAACACCAAATTTGGTGTAAGTGAAGCTAGTGAAACGTCCGCCAGCGCATCATGAGCGTGGCATGTAGTCATCTTACATGACAAGCATCCCATTATTATCATGTTTGCACCAGCCACATACCTTCGACATCCATCCACGTACCGTAATACCTAACTTGGTAATTGTGAAGCTAGCGAAACGGCCCTGAGCGCATCATGATCGTGGCATGTAGCCAGGTTGTTGCATGACACGTGTATCAGATTGATTGCACACGTGCGTTGGCATCTCGGCAACCAGTGACGTTTATTATCAGCGGCATGCTTTTAGACAGTCGTGGCATGTACAATGTTGCCCGCTTGCATTGATACATATGTTACAGGCTCTGTTTTTTTACAAACAGAAGCAGTGTTATTTACAATATAACGAAACATAAGCTTTAACAGGTTAATTGGTTTGTCAAAATTGTTCATCGTAGTTCAGACGGCAAGGCTGTCGTTCTTCCCTTGTTGGCCTGCGGACCATGGGGCTTGAAGGGCCGCGGACAGCCTGCTCGTCCGGAGACTGAGGCTGTGCCGAAAGCATTGTTGGAGTCATTTTCTCCCTTCTGCACGATGAACCGTTGTATTCAAAGGGCAGACCTCCCCTAGTATCACATCCTTCCCCTGTCATGCGCACAGATGTCTCGCTGTTTTCCGCCGGCACGAGCAGCGGTGTTTCGCTGCTTCCCGATGGCGCCCTTGACAAGGTGGCACTGCTTTCTGGCGAGCACTCAGTTGTCGGACTGCTTTCAGATGAAAAATGCACCAGGGACGTCTTCTGCTCGTTGAAAGGTTCAGCTGATGTCTGGGTGGTTTCTTCGCAGCAGTCTTTCCTCTTCTGTGCGAACAAAGTACGAACGTGCACGGACACACTACCTTAAGCGCCTTCGCTTTCAAGCACCAAGAGTTATGGTCCATAACTCTGACAGTGTCTCTTTGTTGGAGTACTTGTAGCCGCGTGCCTTTTTGCACGTTTTGTCTATGCGTCCCGGGCTGCGATTCTGTAGAATGTTGAAACTCGGGAAGTGATGTACGAGGGTTTCGGTTCATCAACAGCTCTGCTGGTGACTTACCGTCTTCGCGTGGTGATGTTCTGTAGTTTAATAGCCCCAACCAGAAGTCGCTCGCTGCAGCTGCTTTTTTCAGCAACCTTTTGATGACCTGGACTCTTTTCTCTGCGAGGCCGCTTGATCTAGAAAAATAGGGACTGGAAACAACATGTTCAAAGTCAAATAGCTCAGAAAAATCTATGAACTCTATCGCAGCGAATTGCGGCCCTCCGTCCGTGCAAAGTTGTTCGGGCATGCCATATCGAGCAAAGATACACGATGACTTTTTGATGACTGCTCTTGCAGAAGTTTTTTAGAGCTCCTCAAAGTTCGCAAAATTTGAGGGGGAGTCATACAAAACAAAGTAGTGTCTCCCGGCATATTCAAACAAGTCTGCTCCCACTCGGTCCCATGGATGATCAGGTGTATCCCATAAAAGCAATGGTTCATCGGCTTGTCTGTACGCATGCACCTGACAAAAAAGGGCACCGCTTTATCATATCAGTTATGTCATCGTTTATTCTAGGCCAGTACATGAGCTGCTGTGCCCGGGCTTTGCACTTGGCAATGCCAAGGTGACCAAGGTGGAGGCGCTCTTGCGTTTGTTTGCGCATTGAAGTGAGAATCACAACTTTCATTCCCTTAAGCAGTACGCCTCTGACAACTGATGAGCTAGCTCATTTGCGCGCCTTTTGAGCTCACCTTCGATGGGCTGCGAAGCTTCCAGCCTTTTATCAGAATCTGCAGTTCGGGGTCTGCTGCGATAGCCTCAGCTAGTTCTGCCATTGTTTTGGGGCTTACTCGATCAGACATGACGCTTATAGTGCGAATTTCAACGTCCTCAAAAAATGCACCTGGCAATTCTTTTCCCTGAATGCACGAAAGCACGTCTGCTATTATCAGCTTCTTCTCAGGAACGTGCTGCAACTGATAGTCGTACTTTATCATGCACAAGACAAGTCTTTGCAGTCTTGGCGGTATATCACCGAGCCTTTTTTTGAGAAATGGCTAGCAAAAGACTGATCAGTTTCTATGGCTATCTGCCTGTCCACGACAAATTCGCTGAACTTTTCACACCCAAAAACGATGCTCAGGGCCTCCTTTTCTATCTGCGCGTACCTACACTCCGTGTCTGTTAACATTTTGGAAGCATAGCCAATCGGACGCCATTCTTCCCCACGCCTTTGGAAGAATGCAGCTCCTACAGCGAAAGCCTATGCGTCGGCAAATAGCTTTGTGGGCAGTGAAGCATCATAAATTGCAAGAACAGGGGCTTTTCTGAGCAGGTCACGTACGACATTCCATTCTGTCATGCTTGTCTGTCCATTAAAAAGTGACATCTGTCAGCAATGAACGCAGCGCTTTGGTGCGATTGGCCAAGTTCGGCAGGTACTTGGAAAAGTACTTCACAGCACCTAAATAACTTTGCAGATCTCTTTTTGTTGATGGCGTCGGGAACGCCAAGACGCATTTTATTAATTGATTGATATGTGGGGTTTAACGTCCCAAAACCACCATATGATTATGAGAGACGCCGTAGTGGAGGGCTCCGGAAATTTAGACCACCTGGGGTTCTTTAACGTGCACCCAGATCTGAGCACACGGGCCTTAACATTTCCGCCTCCATCGGAAATGCAGCCGCCGCAGCTGGGATTCGAACCCGCGCCCTGCGGGTCAGCAGCCGAGTACCTTTGCCACTAGACCACCGCGGCGGGGCGCGATGCATTTTATTAGGATCGCGTTTGGCTCGATTCCAACAGAGCTGATTTTAACAGCTATGAAGTATATTTGTGACGTCGCTATCGTGCACCTATCCCAGTTAGGAGTTAAGCCTGCGGCTCGGCAGTGTTAAAAGTGCTGTAAAGCCTCTCGGTATGTTCTAGCGTGGCTCCCCAAAATATATAATCCCTGTACACTCACACGCCAGGCAGACTGTGAAATATTTCTGTCATCATCCTCTGAAAAACTTCCGGTGCCGAGACTATCCCAAATGGCAGCCGTAAAAAACGGTAACGCCTAAAAGGGCTGCTGAATGTGCCAATTCGGGAAGTTTTCTCATCAAGCGGGATTTCATGAAATCCGCTATTTGCATCCAGTTTGCTAAAACGTTTCGCGCCTGCAAGCTCGCTCTCAATCTTCTCTTCGTGGCAGTTGGAAGTGCTCCCTCTTTATCGCCCGATTCAAGTGGCGGGGGTCCATTCAAATACGCAATTTTCCGTTCTTTTTACGGACAACTACTAATGGGCTCACCCAGTTGAATGGTTCTCTAGCTTTTGTGATAATACCAGCTGCTTCCAGGCGGTGCAGCTCTTCCTTGAGTTGGGGCCGTAATGAAAGGGGAACCTTTCTCGCAAGCTCCGTTACTGGCACGGCTCGTCCTTCAAGGTCACTGTATTCCCGCTGCAGCTTGCCGATACCTGTGAACAAATCTTTAAACTGGGTTTGTGTGCGTTTAGACAGGTTGCTCTCACTTTTGACGTCGTCAACATTCACCAAACCGAACTGCTAACTCGCTACAAGCCCCAGTACAGCCTGACTTTCTTTCTTTACGACAAAGAACTCGACCGAGTGACTCTGGAATACTAGTTGAACAACCAGCCGACCTTTTCCCGAGTGTTTGATTTCACTTCCTTCGTAGCTGTGCAGAATGGCTTTTGTTGGTAGCGGAGGCTGTCTAGAATGCAATGTCTCAAATATACCAATGGGAATTAGGTTGGCTTGAGCACCCGTGTCAACTTTCAGCTATACATCACGGCCAAGTATGCGAGTGGCAACCAACCATTCTCGCTTTGAATTTGTCTTTCTACTGCTGCCAGCCACCGAAATTTAGAGCACGTCGAAATTGCTGTCACTGTCCCGTTTTTCATCACTTCCCTGGTCCACGTTATCTACCTTTGGCGGTTTCGTTCTGCAGCACACAGCAAAGTGGTTTGCTTTGTTGCATTTTATGAAGATTTTACCATAAGAAGCACATTGCCTAGCCTTCTGCGCTCTGTCAGAAAAACCGCATCTGCTTTTACTTTGATACCTATACTGGGATTTCTCTTTGCGTTTTTCGGCGGCAACACTTCTTTCCTCGTACCAATTTTTGCTGCGTGCAAGTGCAACTTCTGCTTTTGCTCCCTCTACGGCCATCTCGAGGGTCAACTATTTCTTGGCTAACAGCTTTTCTCGCATACGCTTGCTTGTAGTATCAAAAACTATCTGGTCTCGTAGCATGGACGCAGGCAGTATGCTAAAATTACAGCCCCTAACTTTCAACTGTAAATCGCTGTAGAATTGTTCAAATGGCTCGCCATCCGCTTGCACTCTGCTGCGAAAGACGTACCTCTCATATGACTTCTCGGTTTGTGGCAGACAGTAGGCTTCTAAGGCTTCCACCAGTTTGTCGTAGTCGACTTTGTCTTCTTCACTGATGCTCAATGTGTCGAACACAACGATGGCCTTTTGACCGGCAAGATGAAGGAAGGTAGCCGCTTTCTGTGCCTTGATGCATGGTTTCTGTTGCTTGGTGGTGGCAAAGTAAAGCTGTATACGCTGCTTGAACTTCAACCAGTTGTCAGGAACGTTCTCACCAAGCCGCAGTTGTTCCGAGGGTGTAAGCTCAGCCATTGCTTTCGAAAAGGGCGTCGACGCGGCCGGCCCACTTCTGACACCATGTATCAGATTGATTGCACACGTGCGTTGGCGTCTCGGCAATCAGTGACGTTTATTGTCAGCGGCATGCTTTTATACAGTCGTGGCATGTACGATGTTGCCCGCTTGCATTGATACATATGTTACAACACGCATGTCATGATTTTCATGTTAGGTTCTGTCGCTTGTGTTCGCCATGCAGTCATGTCATAATATAACAGTTTTGCAACATGCAATGTGAACGAAACCACCGCAAGAGCTGCAGGACCATGTAAACCATGGCATACACATCGTGATTTTCATTTTATGACTAGTCAAATGTGTTCTTACAGTCACGCTATGCCGTACCAAGTTTTGTATAATACCATTATCCAAATGGCTAGGAGAGAGAAAAGTGGCAGGTGGCGGGATAGACAGACAGACAGACAGACAGACAGACAGACAGACAGACAGACAGACAGACAGACAGACAGACAGACAGACAGATAGATAGATAGATAGATAGATAGATAGATAGATAGATATATAGATAGATAGATAGATAGATAGATAGATAGATAGATAGATAGATAGATAGATAGATAGATAGATAGATAGATAGATAGATAGATAGATAGATAGATAGATAGATAGACAGACAGACAGACAGACAGATAGATAGATAGATAGACAGACAGACAGACAGACAGACAGACAGACAGACAGACAGACAGACAGACAGACAGATAGATAGATAGACAGATAGATAGATAGATAGATAGATAGATAGATAGATAGATAGATAGATAGATAGATAGATAGATAGATAGATAGATAGATAGATAGATAGATAGATAGATAGATAGATAGATAGATAGATAGATAGATAGATAGATAGATAGATAGATAGATAGATAGATAGATAGATAGATAGATAGATAGATAGATAGATAGATAGATAGATAGATAGATAGATAGATAGATAGATAGATAGATAGATAGATAGATAGATAGATAGATACGCTCAAAGTCACCGAAGTTCGCTAAGAAATGCTTCGCATTTAAAAAGATGGAAAAGAAGCATTGCAGCCAGAGACGGAAACGACCGTGTTGGCCAAGCCGCAGTCATGACACAGCCACAAACAGCATCGGAGAGCATCAGAGACCACGAACAGCATTGGAGAGTTATCCACCGGCATGAGCGTCTACCGATCTTCTGTAGAACCTCAAATCATATTGTTAAGACGCCGAACTTTCTGAAGTGGATGTGTGATGGCGTTTTCGCCAGTTTTACTAAACTTTTAAAAAGTAATAAACTACCCATCTTATAACAAATGAGCGTGCAAGAACAATTCAATGAGCAAACGCCGTCAACATTGTGGGACGGCGACACCACGCGGATGAATACATGTGGATTGGCTAATTGTCTTTTCTGTTGGCTGGGGCTCTGTAGCTTCTACTGTGCTGGAGGGAACTTCCGAAACAGAGTATCAGTGCACTTTCGTGGGGGACCTATGTGAGTGAATAGGTGTGCGGATGCACTGCTGGTGCATGCTTACAAAAAAATGTATAGAAAGCCTGCTGTACTTCAAGTTCTTGTGACTAACGATGCCATCTCGTACTCCGCACGGGAAACAGAAAAGCGTATATACACAAAATCAAAGTATATTTAAAATAACATTTGAAAATACTTCACTACAGCTGCATTACACTAAGTAAGCGTACATTCGTGGAATCAGATCAAGCTTTCAGTAACCGCACAAGCAATTACAGCTGTGCGCCGCCGCGTCACGTTACCCCTGGTTTTCTTTCACCCTGGCACTGAACTTTCTGAAGCGACGTTGCTGCTGTGATTAGAAGACTAACAGTGGTGCGCCACCGTTAGTCTTCTATTCAAAACCGAGTGGGGTATGTAGGCATAAAATACATTACACCGGATGAAGTTTTTTTAGTTTGCCCATATAATGAACAGATCGACCTCTCTTTCTGTCTCTCGAACGCCATTCTGACTTGCGAGGTTTTCACAGTTCTTGAATAAAATTACCTGAACAGAATCCGCTTCAACCACCGAATGAAAAAAACAATACCCACCACACGTAGCATTTCTAAGCCAACTTTTCTTGAAGCCACTACCCCCTTGGGCTAGTGACACAATTGACATCGTACTAATGTTTGTTTTCCTTTTTCTTGATAAGGTCACGGGAAGAAAAAACGAAAATTCGTGTGTGTGCGCCTCAGCTCTACAAAAAACAATCTCAGAAGTGACTTCTTCTTCGTGCGTCATGCTTTGGTCTGTTTCATGCATTTTTCTCTTTCTTTTTTTTGTCTGCGGAGTTAATTTTGGCGTGTAATACTAATATACTGCCCATTTCCGCCGCAGCTAATTGGCTGGAATATGGAAACCGACTCATCTCCTGTTTTTGGACTTCTCCCAACACGTCATTTTGATGTTACGAAGCTTTCACAACTCTCCACAGTGATGAGAGAAGTGGAATTCGCTTCAATGCAACGAACGCGGCGTCCAAACACCTAATTTGGGCGTGATCCGCTGTTGTTATGCAGGTGTTACAAGGCTTGACTGCTGACCGGCAAGTAGTGGCATTGAGTACTGACCACGGCAGCCACATTTTCGATCAAAGTCGAAAGGCTTGAAGCCCGTGTGCTAAGATTAATGTGGACTTTTCCAAAATCTCGCGTGATCAAGTTTCTGGAGCCCCCTACTGCAGCGTCTCCCACAATGACATCGTCGTTTTGGAACATTATACTCCAACAATTAGTAATACAATTGTACGGAACTATGCAAACGACGACGAAGCAGCAAGAAACGGCAAGGCACAGCGTTGTTGCACACGCGCGACCCGAGCTTGCGCTTGTTTGCATTTTCGGCCTGTTGACGTTCCTCGCTCTTCTGGCTTTCCTCGGCTTTCCAGTAGGTCTGTACGTAAATAAACTACGTGGCATCTGGTGGAGGTGTGTGGACTCCCGTACAAACCTGGAACTTCGCTCCCGTAAGCTTCCCCCTCTACGTGACACGAACATGGCCACCGAGATGCCTCTGCAGGTGGGACCTTCGACCGTCCATGTCACTTGCGACACCGTGTATCCTCAACGATATCCTCCTATCTTCACGGGCTCCACTGAGTCGGACGTCGAAGATTGGTTGGCAAGGTACGACAAAGTCGGCGCAAGTAACAAATGAGACGACCCAAGTAAGCTGGGCTACATCACGTTCTACCTTGCGGACACCGCACAACTGTGGTTCAATAATCACGCAGCTGACATTCCTACGTGGTCTGCATTCAAGACTGCTATATTAAGGACGTCTTTGGACGACCTGTGGCACGCAAGCTTCAAGCCGAGCAGCCTTTCCATCACCATGCGCAGCAACCAGGCGAGACCTACACGGGCTACTTTGAAGATGTGTTGCATCTATGCAACCACCTCAACTCTACCATGCCTGAGGAAGAAAAAGTCAGGCACATTTTGAAAGGCATTAACGACGGTGCCTTTCAGATGTTGCTCGCGAGAAATCCCCCCACAATTGCAGTGCTCGTTTCCCTCTGTCAGAGCTTCGATGAGTTGCGTAGACAGCGCGCAATCGCTCGTCAAGCCCTCACGACGCCAGACACTCTTGCAAGCTTGCACCTAGCTGCCCATCCTACCGATCAGCAGCCGCTGCTTTCGACAATCAAGGACTTCGTCCGCGAAGAGGTAGCGTGCCAGCTGTCACTGCTGCCTTTGACACATGAGCCCGTGCAAGCTTTGGCACCGGACCTCCAACACGCCATTCGGACTAAAGCCGCTGAGGCCCTTCCACCAATGCATCAGCAACCACCTGTCACTACGCCTCTCACGTACGCCGCCGTTGCTGCTCGGCCTAGCAACAGTGTAAACCATATGCTCAACCTGCCACGCCGCCCTATGTCGTGCCTACAACTCCAATTGCTGCGCCGTATCCCTTCGTGATATCTTCAGCTCCGTTTTACTGTCACTCAGACGCTTGGAGGACGCCGGATAATAGGCCCAACTGTTTCGCCTGTGGTATCGCTGGACACGTCGTTCGCCACTGTCGCCGAGATCCCCCTCTAGTCGACACCGTGGGCAGGCTAATTGCGTCGTCGTCTAGGACGCCATCAAGGTACACCACTGACGGTCAACGACCCTACGCAATCCATTGGTCACCATGGCCCCGACGACGCTCCCTGTCACTTATGCGTCGCCGACCTGCTACGGAAGAGGGAAACTGATCGCTGCAGCTCCGGAGACAACACCTGCATACAATTCGAACTGCTTTAGGCCTTCATCTTTTTCGCCGCAAAACGTTATCGACGTCGATGTTGAGGGGACCACCGCACAAGTGCTTATCAACACAGGGACCACCGTTTCCATAATCTGTGAGACCTTATGCCGCAAGTTGAAAAAGGTGACGACGCCTCTCTGGGGCCTGATGCTCTGCACAGCCAACTCGCAGTGCATAGAACCTACAGCTGTGTGCACTGCACGTGTCATTAGCCAAGGTGTACTTTATGCTAGAATTTTCTAGAACGTTTCCTAGAATTTTTCGTGCTGGCATCATGTTCCCACGAAGTCATTCTTGGATGGGACTTCCTTCGCCTCATTGGGCCATCATAGACTACTCACGTGCAGAAGTTGCCCTTACACCGCTGCCAACCTCTTGTTTCGTAGATTCTCTTTCTGAACCTTACAAACTTGTCGTTGTTGCAGACACGGAAATAGCACCGAGAACATCCACCCTTGTGGCCCTGACCTGTACGGCTGCTCCTGCCGAACTGTTTTGTTCATTCCGTCTGACGTATTTACCCGCCACCGTAGCCTACACCTGTCCTTTGCCAAACTCACCGTGGAATCCGGTGCTACCGCCATGCTCGTTGCGAACTCGCTATCGCCGCCAGTTACCTTACTTCGTGGAGAATGTTTGGGTAACATACAAGACGTTGACCCTTTGCGCCCTCTGGAGTTTGCCGAACACCCAAGTCACCTCCTGCTCAATGCTACGACGCTACCTGTGGCCACACTGCCCACGCCAGACTCATTCCAGTCCTCTGCTGCCGCTGAGCTATCGCCGACACAAAGACGCGAACTTTTCTCCCTTCTTCGAGAGTTCCGTTCTGCCTTCGATTGCGCTCATTTATCTTTGGGTCACACAGCGAACATTAAGCACCACATTGACACCGGTACTCATTTTCCCTTACGCCAACGACTATATCGAGTTTCAGCGGAAGAGCGCCGTGTTATCAACGAACAAGTCGACGATATGCTCAAGCGTGGTGTCATCCAGCCATCGCAGAGCCCTTTGTCGTCCCCTGTTGTACTTGTGCGAAAAAAGGATGGGTCTATCCGATTCTGTGTCGACTACCACCGGCTCAATAAAATAACTCTGAAGGATGTGTATCCTTTGCCACGCATCTACGATGCTCTTGATTGCTTGCAAGGAGCAGAATATTTCTCCTCTTTAGATTTACGCGCAGGATACTGGCAAGTTCCAATGACTGATCCTGACCGATCGAAGACTGCATTTGTAACACCTGACAGGCTGTATAAGTTTAACGTGATGCTGTTTGGACTCTGCAACGCCCCAGCTACCTTTGAAAGGATGATGGACACCATCCTTTGCGGCTACATGTGGAACACGTGCCTCTGCTACCTAAACGACATCGTCGTTTTTTCTTGCGACTTTTCGACTCACCTTGTTCGTCTTCGTGCTATTCTCACGTGTCTCACCTCTGCTGTCCTTCAACTTACAATCAAGAAGTACCATTTTGCCGCACGTCCGCTCACTATACTGGGTCACGTCGTCTGCAAAGAGGGTGTTCTCCCGGATTCGGCGAAACTCCGCGCCGTGCCGAATATCCGAAGCCCAATTCTATCAAGGTGCTTTGAAGTTTTATCGGCCTGTGCTCATGCTTTCGTCGATTTGTGCGCAACTTCTCTTCCATCATCGCGCCTCTTACCAACCTGTTGACAACTTTCAAAGGCATTTCTTCTCGGTCAAAAGGTGCGACGAATTCTTCACCACGCTTCGGCGGTTATTATTATCACCTCCAATACTACGTCATTTTGACCCTGATGCACCTACGGTGGTCCACAACGACGCCAGTGGTGTCGGTCTTGGTGCTGTATTGGCTCAACGAAAACCAGGATACCAAGAATACGTGGTCGCTTACGCGAGTCGAACCCTCAAGAAAGCCGGGTGTAATTATTCCGTCACTGAGAAAGAGAGCCTCGCAATTGTCTGGGCTTTGACGAAGTTCCGCCCATACCTTTATGGCCGCCCTTCGAAGTCGTCACGGACCACCGAGCTCTATGTTGGCTATTATCGCTTAAAGACCCATTGGGGCGCCTTGGTCGTGGGGTGCTTCGCTTACAGGAATACGACCTTCGTGTTCTATAACAATCCGGCCTCAAGCACTCCGACGCTGATGCGCTATCCCGCTCGCCGCTACCGGCTGACTCAACCTCCTCGTCACCTTCTTCAGCTGTCATAACAGCAATCGACTTCACAGACATGGCATCGGAACAACGCAAACATGAGTGGATTTCCCAACTTCTCGCCTTTCTCACTGATCTGTTAGCTTATTCGGTCTCAAGAACAATCCTCCGTCAAGCCACTATTTCGCTATTTGAGACGACCTCTTCTATCGACAGAATTACACGTCTGAAGGTCGGAGGTGGCTGTTAGTGATACCCAACCACATGCACTCGAAAATCTGTACTGCTTTCCACAACGACCCGCAAAGCGCTCACGCCGGCGCTCTCTAAACGTACAACCATCTACGTCGGCGGTACTACTGGTGCGGCATGTACACATTTGCTCGCAAGTACGTACGTGCTTGTACTGCATGCCAGCGACGTAAAGCCCCACCTCAACGCCCTGCCGGTACACTTCTGCCTCTGCCTTGTCCAGCGCGTCCATTTGACCGTATCGGTATTGACTTATACAGACCACTTCCCACGTCGTCTTCTAGAAATAGGTGGATAATTGTCGGCGCGGACCACCTCAAGCGTTACGCGGAGCCGGCAGCACTACTCGCAGCAACCGCGAGGGAAGTTGCGCTTTTCATTTTGCGCAACTTTGTTCTTTGCCATGGATCTCCCCGCGAATTTTTGAGCGACCAGGGGCGTGCTTTCTTGTCCGACGCCATTTAAGCCTTGCTCACTCAGTGGAACATGGTTCACCGCATGACGACAGCATATCGCGCGCAGACGAATGGCCTCACAGAACGATTTATTCGCACTCTCGGTAAAATGTTGACGATGTACACAGCTTCAGACCAGACCAATTGGGACACCGTCCTTCAATTCGTCACGTATGCGTATAACACCGCTACGCACGCGACAACAGGGTATTCCCCTTTCTTTCTGTTGTACGGACGTGAACCATCGTGCACGCTGGATACTATCCTCCCATACACGCCGATTTCTCTGAGTACACTGCAATTTCTCATGTTGCCAGGTACGCAGACGATTGGCCCGTTCACTGAAAACCGAGGACCAAGGCCATCAGAAGCTACGGCATCACACCGACCTACATCTCTCTACTTTCACGACTTGTGCTCTCGTTTGGCTCTGGATTCCACAGAGTACTCCTGGCCTTTCGTCGAAATTACTGGCACGATACCACGGGCCCTACCGCATTCGCGCCCGTATGACAACAGTAAATTATGAGAGTGAGCCTTTGACACAGTCTCATGACTTACGCCGTCGTGGACGAGAAATTGTGCATGTGAGTCACCTGAAGCCGTATTACGACCCCGCTATAGTGACTACGCCTTAAGTCGCCAGGTTGGCTACGCTATTCACCGGGGGCCAATGTAGGGAACTATGCGAACGACGACGAAGCAGCAAGAAACGGCAAGCCACAGCGTTGGTGCACACGCCCGCCTCTTTTGCGTGACTCACGAAGGCCTCAGCCGCACGTAGAAGGATCTCCTCAATTTGGCCGTCTGAGCCCATAGTCGTCCACAGCGTGGCGTTGTCGGCTAGATAATATGGGGGAGGCCCAGTATCCCATGACAAGGTCAAATAGGAATGGAGACAAACCCTATCTTTTACGGGTGGCAGTATCTCCAAATGTGAGCATTTAGAGACACAGCCGGTGGTAAACAATAACTTGGGGGTTTGGATTGAGAGTAAGACGCTGACATGTCCGCTCCTCTGGATCTATGGCAGCAAGGTTTGAGGTGATGTCCTTTTGTCACACCACGCCTAAGGTATTATAGAGATTGAGACCATACCCTACGCGAGTGCAGATTTTGCCGGGGTTTTACGGAGGTCGAGGTTTAATAATTGCGAAACACTTCCTAGCGAAATTTGGTGATATTGAGCGTACCTATCATTAAATATATATATAAATATATATATATATATATATATATATATATATATATATATATATATATATATATATGGGTGTGTGTGTGACGCTATGATGAATGGGCGACGTGGCCTGGCTCATACGCCATGATGTTTATTCCTTTCTCACTTCTTCCTCCTCTACTTCTCCTAACCATCCCTGCCTTCTTACGCCACACAATTCCCCCTCCCCCCGAAAGATGGCACCGTTTTTAACCTACAAAAAATTGAAGCCAATAAACAGACAATGTCCAAATTCGCAGTATCACGTCCCGACGGAGTTCCACAGTCTCTTTAATTCAAGCCCGAGGGAGCAGTCCGGTGAACTCTATAACAACTCTGGTGGGCGAGGCTGACTGTTGCGTTCCAAGCAGAGCGGGATACACGTGAATACTGACAGTACTGCTAGAACTCTTGTTCAGGCTGACCAAGGTTGGAACGCCTTGTTGCATCGGCAGCTCGGATGTCGTCGGGGTTGTATTTTTCGCCGTGAATGGTGCAATCCTGATGCTTCTTGCTTGCGTGCTTCTCGACAGACTGTGATGGAGTGCCTGAGTGCTTGCGGTTTGCAAGCAGTGCTTCCACGTCTTTCTCGGCGCTTTCTGTGGTGTTGCGGTCTGTGTAACTGCAGGCGCAGGGACGTCTCTGGCGACTTTCCTCTGTGCGAGAAATATTGACGTCTTGGAATACTTTTTGGGTTAAAGGTCTTATTTTGCGCTGTTCTTCAATTGGTGAGTGTGCTTCCGCTGAATTTCACGTTCGTCGATGCCTTCGTTGCAGTCTATTTTGTTGTCGCATGAGGTTTCGCGCTTGGCTATGCTTGTTTTTCTAATGCTGCTCAGGAGATGGCTGTAGTGGCAAGCCTTCCGGAATGGGACATTCATTTACTTTGAGGTTTGACGCGTCCTGTAGACAGCTGATGCATGGTGAACAGGTTTCTTGCTTATCGGGCATGGTTGGTGGTGCGTCATCATTGCTAGCCTGCTCTTCAGAGGCTTCTGTGACGTGGTTGATTACGGACGCTTCTGAAAGACAACTGTGTACAATGTTTGATGTATGATTTGCTTCTGAATTGGTTCGATTCTTGGATTGGTGACCTCTGCATGAGGGTACCACATGTGACGTCGCATCACCAGGTTGAAAATGCAAATTTTGGCAAGTCTGCGGTGCCGTGGAAATGAACTCTTGCGACAAAAAACATTCAGAGTTGACAGATAGTTCATCAGGGGCTTCTTCTTCGCGGCTCACTATGAGTGGTTCTTGCGCCTGGTAGCATGCGACGTTCGATGCGTCTGAGCCTTCTGTGTTTGGAGTTTCTGGTGGCTGCGCACTGGACGGCAACATTGTAACAGGGGTAGTTTGGTAAGGTTTGAGTTGTGAATAGCCCTCTTTCTGTGCAACTAACGATGCGAGCTGTTCTGACGCATGAATTTGGGTGGTAAGTCCAGGGCTTGGCGTAGCATCGTCCAAGCTCCGCAGCTCTATCCCGACCATTGTGAGCGTGCTAGATGTGAGATGGACATTGTGAGTAAACGAAAGAGCCAAGCGATGGAAAACCAGGAGGCGGGCCAAGTCTGCGAGATGGGGAGTAAGCTGCTCCAATGCGTGAAGACTGATTTTCACTTTTTGAGTCATCTTGGCGTTGTTTGGTATTTTCCCCACGTGTCAGCTGGTCTACCATGAACAAGGCGTCCTTATGTACCATGAATAGTGACTGTTAGGAGCAGAGCTGCGTCATAGAAAACAAGGTGGTGGACCATGTATGCGAGACGAAGCTTGAAAGGCATCAGTGGGGTGAGCGACGTCTCATGCCGTATGTTGGTGCCACGACTTTGGAAATGCCGACTTTCGTGCACAAGGGAGCTGCGCTTGACGGTTGGGTTTTTCCCAATATACGCATGGCCTTCTGTAAGTAAACGCATGTGCTACTTCGTCTTGAGGCACTTGTCGATTCGCGCTGGACTTTCAAATGCTTGAGGACTGGTCAGGAAATTGACGATAGTGTGCAGTTGTCTTTAGATGGTTGGCAATGAGTAAGTCTTGGTCATAGTCATTAAAACGGGTAATCATCTCGTCTTTCATTTTTTGCCATGACTCATCGTTCTCGAATATGTGAATTGGGTAAAATTTGAATGCCTCCCCGGAGACGTAGTCACTGAAGTTCGTAACAATCTCCGGTTCCGACCAAGATGCAGCGGTAGCGTGGAGTTAGAACAGGTTGAACCAGTCCTGTACGGGTCTGTCGTCCGCTGATCCGGTGTACTTGGGGATATCGAGGTCAGCCGATGGTTCTGTCATGGTGCTGGTCATTGTCCTCCTAGGCGATGATTCGGTAGTCAATGTACGGTCAGGGCGTCTTCTGGGGGAACTGCGTCGATGATGAGTGACTGATGAAGGGGCAGGCAGGTCTCTATCCTGTCGACTCGTGTGACGCTATGATGAATGGGCGACGTGGCCTGGCTCATACGCCATGTTTATTCCTCTCTCACTTCTTCCTCCTCTACTTCTCCTAACCATCCCTGCCTTCTTACGTCATATATATATATATATATATATATATATATATATATATATATATATATATATACAGTATAAAAGGAGGTCGACAAACGTGCGAAAAAACACTAGCTTTACTAACGTTTCGGCAGGTGGGCCTGCCTTCGTCGGAGTGAATGGTTACACATGGCACACAGGGCACATATATAAGCCGCTTCTTTGCGTATCACACGGCTAAGTCATTATCAGTAGTATAGGAAACAAGATTATATATCACCAAAGGTACGTGGCTATAGTGTATATACAGCTGAAAACGCGTATCATTATACAATAGTGAATTGGCACGTATTAGATACCCTACAACTTGTGTGGAATGAAACAGATCAGCAAAATAACAATCTGCGCACGCAGTAGCTCACTTGGTCATACGTTCTGCGGGATAAACACAGCCTAAAAACATTCAGTAAGCCTTTAAAAAAGAAAAGGAAGTTTAGAGAGAGAAACAAAATCACAAAGCAGGCAGAGCAAAATGAATGCGAGTAAATGGTGAAGCGACAAAGGTCACCTACATTATGTAGGTAATATTTCACAATAGGCCAACATCGTGCGAAGAATATACACTTGTCAGTAAAACAAAAAAAAAGCGATTTACTAAGGCAATATGCAAGTAAGTGTACCCGGGCTCTCGTTCATGCCGGCAGATAGTGTTTTGAATTTATGAATTAAAAATGACTCTTTTACTTCGCGTTCATGGTGTGATTTAAAACCCGATTCCAGTATTGTAGCTTTCATGTTACTGAATGAATGACCTGCCTCGGTGACATGCCTTGAAATCGGTAAGTTAGTAAGGGCATGCACATGAGCTTTATGATTATTGAAACGCTATCGAAAAGCAGTTTCAGTATGACCTATGTATTGTACATGACAGATTGAGCATTCTAGCAAATATACGACATTTGCAGTATCACAAGTAAAACTGCCCTTAATTTTGAACTTGAAGTTCGTCGCAGTAGTGGCTGCCAGTGTTGTTGTCGTCACGTGTGCACACACTTTACAGCGGGGCTTTTTACAAGGACGGCAACCAAGTGCTTGGTCGTTATTTCTCTGTCTGGTTTTAGAGGAAGTTAATAAATCTCGCAAATTTCTGCCTCGTCTGTACACAACACGTAGGGGTTCTGGAAACGCTTTTGCAAGGCGTTCGCTCTGCATAAGTATGTTGTGGTGTTTACGGAAAATTGATGCTAGGTTAGGTGCCGATGCGTTATGGGTTAAATCCAGGTTAACCTGTGAATGACTTTTAGGATTTTTCTTGGGGATGCAGAGTGCTGTACGGTCTTGTGCGTCGGCACGCCTTACTGCGTCATCGACTAACTTGGGCGGATATTTCTGTTTAAGAAGTGCAGTGCGTAGCTGGTTACAGCGTAGCTGGTTACAGTGCGTAGCTGGTTACAGCTGGTTACAGTTACAAGCCGACTGATAGACAGAGGTATTTACACTTTCAAAGCAGCCACAAAAGGCACTGCAAATCCAGCATACCTTACAGCCAGGCCTTACGCTTTAAGAGAATTTGCTCTGAGCAATCTGACTTTGATAATAACTGTAACTAGCTACGCACTGCACTTCTTAAACAGAAATATCCGCCCAAGTTAGTCGATGACGCAGTAAGGCGTGCCGACGCACAAGACCGTACAGCACTCTGCATCCCCAAGAAAAATCCTAAAAGTCATTCACAGGTTAACCTGGTTTTAACCCATAACGCATCGGCACCTATCGTAGCATCGATTTTCCGTAAACACCACAACATACTTACGCAGAGCGAACGCCTTGCAAAAGCGTTTCCAGAACCCCTACGTGTTGTCTACAGACGAGGCAGAAATTTGCGAGATTTATTAACTTCCTCTAAAACCAGACAGAGCAATAACGACCAGGCGCTTGGTTGTCGTCCTTGTAAAAAGCCCCGCTGTAAAGTGTGTGCACACATGACGACAACAACACTGGAAGCGAGTACTGCGACGAACTTCAAGTTCAAAATTAAGCGCAGTTTTACTTGTGATACTGCAAATGTCGTATATTTGCTAGAATGCTCAATCTGTCATGTACAATACATAGGTCATACTGAAACTGCTTTTCGATACCGTTTCAATAATCATAAAGCTCATGTGCATGCCCTTCCTAACTTACCGATTTCAAGGCATATCACCGAGGCAGGTCATTCATTCAGTAACATGAAAGCTACAATACTGGAATCGGGTTTTAAATCACACCATGAACGCGAAGTAAAAGAGTCATTTTTAATTCATAAATTCAAAACGCTATCTGCCGGCATGAACGAGAGCCCGGGTACGCTTACTTGCATATTGCCTTAGTAAATCGCTTTTTTTTTTGTTTTACTGACCAGTGTATATTTTTCGCACGATGTTGGCCTATTGTGAAATATTACCTACATAATGTAGGTGACCTTTGTCGCTTCACCATTTACTCGCATTCATTTTGCTCTGCCTGATTTGTGATTTTGTTTATCTCTCTAAACTTCTTTTTCTTTTTTAAAGGCTTACTGAATGTTTTTAGGCTGTGTTTATCCCGCAGAACGTATGACCAAGTGAGCTACTGCGTGCGCAGTTTGTTATTTTGCTGACCTGTTTCATTCCACACAAGTTGTAGGGTATCTAATACGTGCCAATTCACTATTGTATAATGATACGCGTTTTCAGCTGTATATACACTATAGCCACGTACCTTTGGTGATATATAATCTTGTTTCCTATACTACTGATAATGACTTAGCCGTGTGATACGCAAAGAAGCGGCTTATATAAGTGCCCTGTGTGCCATGTGTAACCATTCACTCCGACGAAGGCAGGCCCACCTGCCGAATTGTTAGTAAAACTAGTGTTTTTTCGCACGTTTGTCGACCTCTTTTTATACTGCATTTTCCACCGGATCCATTGAATATCACCCCACTATATATATATATATATATATATATATATATATATATATATATATATATATATATATATATTGTAACGGGGTTTATTTGCAGCGCAGAACGCAGAAAGTGAAGCAGTCAGCAGCGTCCGGCCAAGCGCAGCAAGCACGAGCTTATGCTGATGGCGATGCCCCTGATGCGCCGAGAAATGCCGCTGAAGCTCCTCTTCTTCACTACAATCGCCCTCCGCACAAAAAGACGCCATCCTGGCGGATTTGGGAGAAGAAACGACTAATGGGTCGTAATATGGCTTGAGACGAGAGACGTGGACAGTGTCGCGGCCGCGGTAGCGTAGGTCTGTGGATGGGATGATGGGCTCCACGATATAGTTGACGAGTGACGTTCGCTCTACAACGCGGTATGGCCCGATGTATTTGGGAAGAAGTTTTGCAGAGCGGCCAGGTGCGGTAGCAGGTGCCCAAAGCCATACCAATGAACCAGGTGGAAAGTTTGGAGCCGAACGGTCCCCAGTCTGGCGGGATTGCTGCTGCCACTGGTCCTCGGTAGAAAAAGAGCGGGCAAGCTGGCGGCATTCTTCAGCATGTCGGGCAGCTTCGGACAGAGTTGTACTTTCGGACTCATAAGGTTTATATGGAAGAATAGTGTCTACTGTATTTGAAGGTTCTCGTCCGTACAAAAGAAAGTATGGCGAAAACCCAGTAGTAGCTTGTACGGCAGTATTATACGCGTAGGTGACGAACGGGAGAACTTGGTCCCAATTTGAATGATCAGAGGCGACGTACATCGACAGCATACTGCCAAGAGTACGGTTGAAGCGCTCCGTCATGCCATTTGTTTGAGGGTGGTACGCTGTACTTGTGCGGTGCACGATTCGGCATTCGTTGAGTAATGCCTTCAAGGCGTCAGAAAGGAAGGTACGGCCTCTGTCACTTAAGAGCTCGCGAGGGGCACCATGACGCAGAATGAAACGTTGCAACAGAAATGTTCCAACTTCACGGGCTGTGGCAGTCGGCAGAGCGGCTGTTTCGGCATAGCGTGTCAGATGGTCTATCGCAACAATAATCCAGCGATTACCAGCTAGAGTTGATGGTAGTGGTCCGTAAATGTCAATGGCGACGCGATCAAAAGGTCGACTAGGACAAGGAAGAGGTTGTGACGGGTATACTTGCCCGGGAGGTAACTTTTGTCGTTGGCACTGAGCACACGAGCGAATGAACTTTCGCACGTAGTTATACATGCCACGCCAATAATATCTAAGTCGAAGCCTAGCGTATGTCTTGAAGAGGCCTGCGTGGGCGCACTGCGGGTCCGCGTGAAAAGCTTCGCAGATAGCAGCTCGAAGATGGCGGGGTATCACAAGGAGACACTTGCGACCGTCAGAAAGGTAGTTGCGTCGATAAAGAAGATCATCCCTTAGGCAAAAGTTGCTAGCCTGGCGGCGGAGAGCGCGAGACGGCGAAGGAGTGAGAGGATCAGAAAGAATGCTTATGAGGCCACTGATCCAGGGATCCTTTCGTTGTTCCACCGTCATGTTGCGCAAGGCGGATGACGCAAGTGCAGGCTCGAGGGAAGAGAGGCAAACACCTTCATCCGATATGGGTGAGCGAGAAAGGGCATCGGCGTCCGTGTGCTTACGACCAGATCTGTAAATAACGCGGATGTCGTATTCCTGAAGTTTGAGCGCCCAGCGAGCAAGTCGTCCGGAAGGGTCTTTAAGTGTGGATAGCCAACAAAGGGCGTGGTGGTCAGTGACGACGTCGAATGCGTGACCATACAGGTAGGGGCGAAATTTTCCAAGGGCCCAAATAATAGCTAAACACTCTTTCTCGGTCACGGAGTAGTTAGCCTCGGCTTTCGTCAAAGTACGGCTTGCGTAGGCGACGACATATTCATCAAACCCTGCCTTTCGTTGCGCGAGCACAGCGCCAAGTCCAACACCGCTGGCATCAGTATGAACCTCCGTGGGAGCGGCAGGATCGTAGTGGCGGAGGATGGGTGGTGAAGTCAGCAGCTGGCGTAATTTGGTGAATGCATCGTCGCATGCTGGTGACCAGGTGGAAAGGTCCTTGTCGCCGCTAAGAAGGTCCGTAAGGGGCGCACATATGGAAGCAAAATTTCTAATAAAGCGTCGGAAGTATGACGACAAGCCGACAAAACTTCTAAGTTCCTTCAAGTTCTTTGGCTTCGGAAAATCGGCGACTGCTCGAAGCTTGGCGGGGTCGGGAAGTATGCCGTCCCGCGATACGACGTGGCCAAGAATGGTGAGCTGCCGAGCACCAAAACGACACTTCTTGAGGTTGAGTTGAAGGCCGGCGTCGGTGAGACGTGTGAGGACGTGCTCGAGACGATTTAAATGGGTGTCGAAATCGGTGGAAAAGACAACTACGTCATCGAGGTAGCATAAACATGTGTTCCACTTGAGGCCTCGTAAAATAGCGTCCATCATTCTTTCAAAAGTGGCTGGAGCGTTACAAAGCCCGAAAGGCATAACGGTAAACTCGTATAACCCATCAGGTGTGACAAATGCTGTTTTCGGTCGGTCAGATGCTTCCATAGGAACTTGCCAGTATCCAGACCGTAAATCCAGCGAAGAGAAGTATTCTGCTCCCTGCAAACAGTCAAGGGCGTCGTCCATTCGAGGTAACGGGTAAACGTCCTTGCGGGTGATCTTGTTTAAACGTCGATAGTCCACACAGAACCGAATGGAGCCGTCCTTCTTCTTAACAAGAACGACCGGTGACGCCCAGGGACTGTTAGAAGGCTGTACAATACCCCACTGGAGCATGTCAGCAACCTGGTCGTCAATAACACGGCGCTCCGACGCTGAGACTCGGTAGGGGCGCTGCCGTAGAGGCGTATGGCTTCCTGTGTCAATCTTGTGAGATATACACGGCACATACACGTCGTAATAATATGTTCGATGTGCGACTGAGGCCAGAAGCGTGGCTGTCAAAAGAAGTACGAAACTTTTGCAGCAGGTTCACTAACTGGCTTCGTTCTGACGAAGACGTTGCGACATCGATGGAGCGGTGGAAAGCGTCAAGGAGTGACTGGTCAGCAACAGAGTCAGAAATGAGTGCGCTGAGGTCCGTAGAAAGTAAACTAGATTGAGCGTCAAAAATGTGACGGGCGTCGATCGGATGCACGTGACCGAGACATTCACCATAGAATAAAGGTAAAGGCCCTTCTAGCGTATTGTACACGAGCGTCTTCGTGACGCCATGGTGGAGAGTAAGAAGAGCAATGGGCAGTGGAGAACATTTGCGTTGAATGAACAGGGCAGAGGGCGTAAATAAAACATCACCGTCGGAAATAGCGTCACATGACACAGTCACCAGCAGAGAAGAGCGCGGTGGTACGGTGGTGTCGTCGGAAACAAACAGTTTATAACACGGCAGGGAGGCTTCGACAGCGTCAACATCAGGAAGTGCAGATAGCTCAAGTTCAGCGCGACAGCAGTCAATGACGGCATTATTCGCAAGGAAGTCCCAGCCGAGTATCATGTCATGGGAACACGAGGGCAGCACTACGAATTCGACGATATACACAATCCCTTCGATGACGACTCGTGTGGTGCAGGCTGCGAGAGGTGTTACACTTTCTGCGTTAGCCGTTCTAAGAGAGAGGCCAGATAATGGCGTCAGAACTTTGCGGAGTTTGCGGCACAGGCTCATGGACAGGACGGATAGAGCGGCTCCGGTGTCAACAAGCGCCATGACGACGATACCATCGACTGACACTTCAATTACGTTAGCTGGACAGGAGCGAGGACTTGTGCATGACGACGGGGACGCAGTTCGTGCCTCGGGAACTGCGGCCGTTAGTTTTCCTGGTCGGTGGGTCCGGAACGGCGACGCATAGGGGAAAGGGAACGTCGACGTGGAGATGGGGAGCGGCGGGTCGGGCCGTGTGGACGATCAGAAGGAAAGGAAGAGGAAGGAGGGCTTGAAGGCGTAGACGAAAACTGAGGGTCAAAAGAGGGCATTCGTCGAATGTTCTGGGCAGCCTGGCGACGACGACAATAACGTGCCACGTGGCCAACACCACCACAAGCAAAACATAAGGGACGGTTGTCGTAGGTCCGCCATTGGTCGGAGTAGACTCCGACTTGCGGCTGGGGGGCAGAAAACTGCGGCCGAGGTGGTATCGGCATAGGCGGCGGTGAATAGGTCGGCGGTGAATAGGTCGGCGGTGAATAGGTCGGCGGCGAAAAGGGCGGCGGCGAATACATAGGCGCTGGCTGGAACGCAGGCTGTCGTGGTCGAGCAACGGCTTCGGCGTACGTGAGAGGTGCGGCGACTGGGGGAGGTTCACGGGCGGGAGGAAGAACTTGTGCGACCTGGTCTTGAATGAAGTCGCGGAGTGTAGACGGCGATCTGCGTGGCTGATCGGGTACACAGGACATCAAAGAGAGCTGACGAGCGACCTCAGCGCGGATGAACTCTTGGATCTTGGAGAGAAGAAGGGCATGGTCTTCTCCTATGCCAAGGGTGGAAAGGCTGGACGAAGAGTCGTCGAGCACCGAGGGACGTCGGGTGGAAAGACGTTGCCTGCGCAACTCGTCAAAACTCTGGCATAACTCGGTCAGTTCTAGGACAGTGCGAGGACTCTTGGAAAGCAACATTTGGAAAGCGTCGTCCTCAATGCCTTTCATGATATGCTTGATCTTGAGCTCTTCGGACATTGACTCGTTCACTCGCTTGCAAAGGTCCAGAACGTCCTCAAGATAGCTTGTGAAATTCTCACCAAGCTTCTGGGACCGAGTATGTAAGCGTTGTTCGGCACGGCGTTTGCGTACCTCAGGCCGCCCGAAAACTTGTGTGAGGCTCGTTTTGAAGATCGACCATGTAGGGAGTTCCGCTTCGTGGTTTATAAACCACAGCTTGGCCACGTCCGACAGGTAGAAAGAGACGTAGGCCAACTTGGCGGTGTCATCCCATTTGTTGTGAGTACTCACTCGCTCGTACATTGAAATCCAGTCGTCAACGTCCTTGTCTTCTGTGCCTGAGAAGACAGGGGGATCTTGCAGACGCAGAGAACCGGCGCAGAGAACAGTAGGCGGTGCCGGTGGAGGAGTTGGAGTGGCGCTTGCGTCGGTAGGCATAATGGACGGTAAAATGCGATTCCGAAGCTCCAGGGTGATCGAAACCCAGCAGAATCCACCACTTGTAACGGGGTTTATTTGCAGCGCAGAACGCAGAAAGTGAAGCAGTCAGCAGCGTCCGGCCAAGCGCAGCAAGCACGAGCTTATGCTGATGGCGATGCCCCTGATGCGCCGAGAAATGCCGCTGAAGCTCCTCTTCTTCACTACAATATATATATATATATATATATATATATATATATATATAGCCGCTTACGATTAAGCGCTCTCGTGGTCACCCCTTTGGCTTGGCGTGAACCGAAGTTAGCATGAAAAGGTAAGATGGTCTGACGAACATGAACCTCTGGTTAAGAAGACATGAATAATCTCACAACGCCGTCATGTACGTCGTCAAACACATCCCGCCAGGCAGTGGCACTTATCCACGGGCGAGTATGTGCCGCTAGTATGAGGGTATGTGCCACAGGTGATTGACACTTGGTATGTAGTCAGGAACGACGAGAACACGAATGGGCTATTTAAACATGTGAGCGTTAAGAAATACCCGACATCGGTAGCGTAGACCCGACGAATGGAAAGAGCAAATGTCAGAGTTCCAGCTGGTATCGAACCCAAGCATTCTGCGTGACAATGAAGCATTTTACTACAGAGCTACGCCAGGTCTAGGAACTACTTTTCAGATAGACACTAATCTTGGTGAAACGTTCATAGTGGATGCAGTGCTGCCTACCCAAATTTATAAACATTACATATGTACTTCTTTGATACAGCTATGACATCAGCTGAACGTTAACTGTGGTTAGTTGTCATGCGCTGAAATTGATTTATGAAGCAATGTCCAGGGCCAGCATCCTCGCGAACATCAGCGCTTCATATCAGCTTCGTGTGTAGCTAATATGCATGTTCCAGTTGGCATAGTTGTGCAAGGGCAAACAACTGGTTATATAAACATCTCCAACTCTTGAACATACCTCTGTGCGTGCAGCCTTTGTACATATATTTAGCGTCATTTCATGACGTGTCACTCAATTAAAATTGCAACACGGTCATCTTCCCACCACAAGCTTCACCTAACATTGATTCCCAGGTACGCGGGATCTCCTGAATTTTTTAACGGGTGCGTCTTGCGTCTACAGGTTGACATGGAATCCGAGTGTCTTATGAGAAAGAAGTCATTTTATTCAACATTGAATTGTAATAGGGCAAAGACTGTTCACCGAGCTTGCCAAGACAAAAGGTGAGGAATATGGGGTGTAGGTTGGTGATGTGCATCTTCTTGCTTTGTGTTGGAATAAACACAAGCTTTGAGTGTCTCCATTTTGGTGGTATGTGGCCCAAGCGCCACGCACTCTTCACGTACTGCGTGAGCGGTGGCCGCCGATTTCGCATGAATAATTTCGAGGAACTTGTTGCTTACGCCTACAGTGCCAAGGTTGTGGGAAGTAGAAGCATGACAGCCTAGAGTTAGGCCTATGTGATATTTTCCTCTAGTAGATGGTTCGATTTTCCGCTGTACGTGGCAGGTCCTCTGAAGGCTAGCCTGGCGAAGCGAGGCTCGCCTAACGAACAGTGAGCTCGAGCAGCCCTGCGTCCGTACCATCGGTAGCAACGTAGGAGACGTTGCACCTGTTTTTGTGCAGGCGACAGTGATGTGCCTTGATCGATCAAGTGCCGCAGTAGGTTCCACGTCCTCTTGAAGCTCATCTTCTCACTGAGGCTATCACGCAGCTGACCTTATGGCTGTCATTCGAGGGTGAGGTCGTAGTTCTCGATTTAGCGCGCTAGCGTCTCGGTGCAACGGCATATCTTCTTATTGGGACGTTGCTGTCGCCACCTGCTCAAGAGGTCAGTATGTGCGTCCCACATATGGAAGACACAAGAGCCGGCTATAGGCAAGCTCACAGTGGTGTGCAGCTCCTGGGTTTGTCGCTCGTATCTGCTCTTGCATGGAATCGATCCATACATTGAAATCTTTTAATGGTGTCGGGGGCTCTTTCTTCACGCAGCTGGTGGAAATTTGGCAGCTCGGCTTCTTACTTAAAAAAGCCTGCGAGAATGTTGTGGCCACTGCCCGCTAAAAGTCCTTGTTGTGCCAAGCTCCGCACGTCAGATTTCGGTACAGCGTCAGGTCAGGCGAGATGTAGTGACACACACTGTTGCCTACTCGTGTTGGTGGCTGCTGCAGGTCATTAAAGAGGATAAGGCGAACTTTTTAGACATAAAAGCGGAAGATATTAACATAGACGAGAAAAGCTGAGCCACAACTTTGAAGGTGCTAATGGTGTCGGGGGCTCTTTCTTCACGCAGCTGGTGGAATTTTGGCAGCTCGGCTTCTTACTTAAAAAAGCCTGCGAGAATGTTGTGCCACTGCCCGCTAAAAGTCCTTGTTGTGCCAAGCTCTGCACGTCAGATTTCGGTACAGCGTCAGGTCTGGCGAGATGTAGTGACACACACTGTTGCCTACTCATGTTGGTGGCTGCTGCAGGTCATTAAAGAGGATAAGGCGAACTTTTTAGACATAAAATCGGAAGATATTACCATAGACGAGAAAAGCTGAGCCACAACTTTGAAGGTGCGCGTCGAAATGGTCAAGGCAATGTAACCTCGTGGCACTATAAAAAGGCTCACCCCTTCCGTTAAAACACATCAACACTCACCGTCACCCATTTGAAATCGTTCTAGAATAGCGCACACAGGCTATGGTTACCTAGTAATAGGGGTGTGCAGGAAGGAAGACATAACTCGGCCAGTATATTTTCTAATCTGAAAATTCATTGTAGTGGCGCAATAAACCACACAACACCCCAATTAATTACTCCGATGTAGTTATGTCGCACAAGCCTCTTCTCAAATGCCAAAAGTAATACATACCCTCGAACGTAAACGTTAACGTATGGTTTGAAATAAGCTTCAGTAAACCCGCAAATGAAAGTTAGTATGCTCGAAAGTTAACAAAAGTACTTATCTACAACTGTTAGCTCAATTCAATTGAGTAGACCTCCACCCTGAAACAGTCTAGTGGTACTTCGGATACATGTCATGCATGGAGCCACCACTATCGGCAAAACTACCATGATAGGTACTGGATACCCCGGTAGGCGTAGTTGAAATAATAGTGGGTATAGTGGAAAATTTGGTGGATATGGCGGGACATACTGGGTGGCATGGTGTGCGGATAATGGGTAAATTGGAAACGATGGTGAGAAGTAGCGGCTAGATAGTGGGCAGTCATGGGAGACTCTGCCCACCATTGCGTTGATGCTGCGAAGCACTAAGCAGATGATGGGTGGTGCTTATTATGGTGGGTCACATGGTGTACCAAGATGAGAAGCTCTGCCCACCATTGCGATAATGCTGAGAAGCACTAAGCAGATGATGGGTGGGCTTATATTGGCGGGCAATATATGTGGTGTGCCAAGCTGGGATCTGTACTCTACTTGTTCTGTCACTATGATTTCCACCAAAGGTTAGGCCTACTGACCGAGCCCGTAGAATTGTGTTATTTGCGCTTATGAGTTTCAGAATACACAATTTTGGTGAGTATAAATGGCAATACAGCACAGCCGTGGCATCAATTAAAATAAATGAAGCATATTTTATAGTGTACGGTGTCCGCGAAAGAAGCAACAAAAATCGTCTGCGACACGATTCCAGCCATAGCCTCCTTTATTTTCTGTGACCGCGCAGTCAGTCCGCCGGGCCCGTTCGGCCGCCTCCCGCATCCTCCTCTCTTTTTGCGTCTGCTGTCCGCCAGAGGCGCTCGCATCCCAGAATCGGGAAAACAGGTTTAGCCGGTTCAACTGTCGCAAGGCCCAGCTTCAGCGAGGTAGTGGTGGGGCAGGAAGGGAACAAAGCAGCCAGCGTCACAGGTGCAAGTAGCCCCCAGGTGCAGAACACTCCAGCGGAAAAGTCACAGCATGTGATAATCGCCGGGGACTCAAATTTAAATCGATGCACAGAAGCCATCAAAGAGAGGGTAAGAGGTGACAAGAGGGTGGCAGTAGGGGCGTTCCCAGGACGCAAGCTGGAAGCAGTCATGAAGCAAGCGAGCGCAAAGCTCAAAACGACAGCTGATAGACGCAACCTCGTGATAATTTCAGGCGGTTTAAACGATGTCCTAAATGAAGATGCAGCAGGACTAGCAGCCACACTGGCGAAAGGCGTCGATGACATGCGCGCCACTTCTCCTAAGGTGCAGGTAGTGATATGCACGATACCGGAGGTACCGGTGCGTGATAGCAACCTGCAAAGAGCGGTGGTCAACGCAAACCAAGAGATATGGCGGATGAGTCGAGAGAAAGGCTTTGAGGTGGTAGAAATAAACAGGGAGGTGCATAGAGGGGGGGGGGGGGGTTTCAACGAGACAGAATTCACTTCGATGGGCGGCTAGGTCATGAGGTGGGTTGGCGACTTGCAGGACGCGCAGTAGCTTTTTTGGGGGGCAAGCGAGCCCTTCGCGGTGCAAGATAGCTAGTAACGAGGAAAACAACCAGGGAGACTCTTCGACAGGTGGTATGGACAGATACGATTCCAAAGTGGCACCAATATCTAAGATACGTAGGGTCCGGGGCCAAAATAGACGTAGCCACGAGCGCCGAGCCAATTCAGACATAGGGTATATTAACATGCAGGGTGGTAGGAACAGGCTGAAGTGGGAAGAGATAGAAGAACAGCTAAGGGAAGAGAGGCCGATGGTATACGGTTTTGTAGAAACACATCTCAGGGACATGGAACAACCTCCGAACAATCCGGACTACGCGTGGGAGTATTGTAATAGAACAGTAGGCAGCAGAAAGGGGGGTGGTATTGGGGCATTCATTCATAAAAGTACAGACTGGCAAAGGGTCAAGCAGGAGTGCAGGGAACATTTATGGCTAAAAGGGAAAGTGGCAGGTCAAATGACACTCCTTGGTTTCGTGTACTTGTGGACAGGAGCAAAGGCCAGAGAGGAAAACCACGCAATGGTAGAGTGTATATCAAAGGACATTCAGGAGTTAGGAAGAGAGTGCGAGATAATTATACTAGGAGACATGAATGCGCACATAGAAGATATAGATGGGTATACCGACCCGACAGGCAAAATGATCATGGATATGTGTGAAAGGCTTGATTTGATCATTTGCAACAGTACCGAGAAGTGTGAAGGGCAAATAACATGGGAGGTAGGAAGGCATCAGTCGACGATAGATTATGCACTGATGTCACATAGGATGTATGATAAGCTCAGGGAAATGCACATAGATGAAGGTGGCTCCAGAAGTCTGGGTAGCGATCACAAACGTATCAAGCTAAGTTTTGGAAGAGCAGTGAAAGTGGGAAGGAGACAAGATGAGCAACTACAGGAAAATTTTTATCCAGAAAGGCAAATTGAAATAGCCACTAAACAAATTGAGAAAGTAATCACGGAGGATAATAAGACAGTGCAGACATACACGAATCTAATTAGACTCTTTGAGATAGAGCTTGCTAAGACGCGTGACAAGTCACCCCGGAAAAGAAGACACAAACCCAAAAGTTGGTGGGATGAGGACGTTAAGAGAGCCATAGCAAAACGCCAGGAAGCCTCTAGGGAACACAGACATGCTAAGCAGCGGGGTGAACCGACAGATGATGTGGAAAGAAAATGGGCAACCTTTATAAGCTGTAGAAGGGATGCATTCCTTCTGATCAATGAAAATAATAGAAGGAAGGGAGCTCAGTGGCTGGCAGAAGTACATAAAAAAGATAGAAAGGCAGCTGCGAAATTTTGGAACCATCTAAACTCCCTAAGAAATGAGACGAGCCTAGAACAGAACTTTATAACTACAGCCCAAGGTGCTAGGCTAGAAGGGGACGAAGCTATTGAATATATAAGAACAAGGGTGACAGAAAAATTTCAACAAAGAAGTACTTTATGCACCACAATAGACAAAGACGAATCAAGTGGTGCAATGGCTCCATTTTCACAACAAGAGTGGGAAAGGGCTGAGAAAAGGGTTCCTAGTAGTACATCAACAGGCCCAGATGGCATTCCAATTAGGCTGATAAAAACATTAGGTCCGAAGTCTAAGCAGGCTTTGAGAGAGGCAGTGAGTACAATAATAATCGATGGTGAAGTTCCCGATGGAAGGAAACTTAGCAGGATGAGCATGATCTATAAAGGAAAGGGGGACAAAGCTGACATAAACAACTACCATCCTATAACAGTGACATCAGTGGTCTACAGGCTGGCGATGCAGATTATAAAGGAAAGACTGCAGGCGTGGATAGAGGATGAGGGGGTGCTGGGGGAACTGCAGAATGGGTTTCGGAAACACAGGAGGTTGGAAGACAATCTGTTCTCACTGACGCAGTGCATCGAAATAGCAGAAAAAGAACACAGGCCCCTGTGGCTAGCATTTTTGGATATCAAGGGAGCGTACGATAGCGTGGTTCAAGAGGAATAGTGGGGAATACTGGACACACTAGGCGTGGAACATGTAGTCACTAATCTTTTAAAGGGTGTCTATAAAGGTAACAAGGTAGTTATAAAGTGGGAAAAACAGGTATCCAAGCCTGCAGAGGTAAAACGGGGGCTTAGACAGGGGTGCCCCCTGTCAACCTTATTATTCATGATGTACCTACAAGGATTAGAGGCAAAATTAGAGGGAAGTGGACTGGGCTTCAACCTCTCTTTAGTCAAACAAGGAAAACTTATTGATCAGGCACTACCAGCATTAATGTACGCAGATGATATAGTACTAATGGCCAACAACAAGGAAGATTTGCAGAGATTGATGGACATCTGCGGTAATGAGGGAGATAAGTTAGATTTTAGATTCAGTAGGGAAAATCAGCAGTCATGATTTTCAATGACAACGAAAGTAGTGAGCTTAGAATACAGGAGGTCACGCTAGAGATAACAGATAAATACAAATATCTGGGCGTATGGATAAGCAATGGGACCGAGTATCTGAGGGAACACGAAATATACGTGACGACTAAAGGTAACAGGAATGCAGCAGTCATGAAAAATAGGGCACTGTGGAATTACAATAGGTATGATGTTGTGAGAGGAATATGGAAAGGGGTCATGGTTCCTGGGCTGACGTTCAGCAATGCGGTCTTGTGCATGAGATCAGAGGTTCAAGCAAGATTAGAAATTAAGCAACGTGGAATAGGTAGGCTTGCTTTAGGAGCTCACGGGAATACACCAAATCAGGGAGTACAAGGTGATATGGGATGGACATCATTTGAGGGCAGGGAAGCTAGCAGCAAGCTAAAATTTGAGAAGCGATTGAGAGAAATGGGGGAAGAGCGTTGGGCTAGGAATGTTTTCAGCTACTTGTACATGAAGAATGTCGATACAAAATGGAGGAAGCGAACCAGGAAGTTGACTGGTAAATACTTAGAAAACAGCAGGTGGCCAAACCAAAAAGAACCATCGGTTAAGAAAAAAGTGAAGGAAACGGAGACTGACATGTGGAGGATGGGCATGATTAAGAAGTCCGCACTAGAGATCTATCGAACTTTTAAGCAGGAAATTGCCAAGGAAAGGATCTATGATAATACTCGGGGTAGTTCTCTACTGTTTGAGGCCAGGACGGGAGTACTGCGAACCAAGACATATCGGGCCAAATACGAAGGGGTCGACACAGTATGCAGTGCGTGTGGAGAGGAAGAAGAAACTGCCGAACACTTGATAATGTTCTGTAAAGGGCTTCACCCTATAGTTCAGGATGATGGCGCAGAGTTTTTCAAAGCACTGGGATTTAGGGACAGCGAGGGCAAAATAGACTTTAAGCGGGTAGACTTAACTAGAAGGGGCTTATCTGATTGATGGCTAAAGTCAAGGCACGAGTGAAAATTAAACCCTTCACTGCGAAGTACGAATCCTCAACTTCATTATTTAAAGGAAAAAAAAGATAAATTTAATGGTTAGTTCTCTAAGTATTAAGGCTAGGTGGCGTTAGCCGCCGCCCGATCTAAAGGGTACAGCCACATCCATCCATCCATCCATCCGAGTCGGCGCTTTCAGCCGCAGCGACGCATCTCCAGGAAACCTTTGTTCGTGTCGCATACGTTTGCAACACCAATTATTTACGACCAAAACGGTACGCAGTACTTTCAGCAAGTATAATTGTAACTGTTGCTTCATTGTGTTGCGTGAGCAGATGACACGCGGCATTAACTGAGTGCGTATAAACAAACAACGTCGTTTGTCCCCCGCGTTTGCACGGGCGTTGTCAAGCGCGGCTATCATTTTTCGCGCTTCTTTCTGGCATTACTTTTCTGCGCACCTATCTTCGCAGCATAGTACTTTCAGCAAGTATGATATTTAACTGTTGCTTCATTGTGTTGCGTGAACAGATGACACGCGGCAATAAGTGAGTGCGTGTAAACAAACAACGTCGTTTGCACCTCGTGTTTGCAGGGCCGGTTTCATGCTTTGCTATCATTTTTCGCGCTTCTTTCTCGTGAGGCTTTTCCGCGCACCTACAGCGAATTTCGCTAAGTAATCAGGAATTTTAGTTTACGGTTTCTCTCGTTTCTGTCTCGTGCAGCGGCCTACGCACACAAGTCTCCGTGGTTCATTCGGCTGTGATGACCCGCGTCAGGTGCGATGGCGTACTGTTGCGTGCCCGGTTGCAAGTCTTCAAGCAAAAAGAAGGAAGTAGGAATTTCATTCCACGAAATTCCAAGCGACGAGGAGTTGCGGCAAAAGTGGATAAAAGTCATTTAACGAGACAATTGAACGCCGAACACCACTTCCTGCAACTCAACCGTGTGCAGTCGTCATTTCGCTGCTTCTGATTTTAAGCAAGGATGTAAAACACGAAGGCTTATGAAAGGTGTGGTGCCTAGCGTATTCAAATAATATCCGCGCTACTTGCAGCCTTCGACAAAAGCCCCGAGAAGTGACGCGGCGATCAGAAAAAAAAAATTGTGATTGCTAAAATTGTGATTGCTGCTTGTGAACAGTGTCAACGAGGGTACTAAAGCTCGTCAGACTGTGTGCGTGTGAGGAACGTTTCGATCGACGCCCTCTTGTTCGTTTCCGCAGGTTGCGAATGAATTAATACGCAATAAACAAGTTTCTCTGCCGTTTCCTTGAAGGTATGGTGTTCTGTTCAATGTGCTATTTTGCGTACTTATTCTTTCTCTCTTGCATATGTTCTCTCCTAAATATTTAAGTGGCACACAGGAGTGGTATCACACTTTTGTTTTTTAAGCTTGCCGCGCTTACAAACGCGCAACGAAGGACCCACCCGTCAGTGCCGGCGGTAGCACCGGAGTCAGTGAACAGGCTCTGCCGATGGATGGATGGATGCTATGAGCGTCCCCTTTATAACGGGGTGGTGACAAGTATGCCACCAGGCTCGACAAAAAAAAACCTTTTTTTCTTTTTTTATGTTGCCCTAATGCCTCTACTTCGATAAATTCTATCTTAATGGAAAAAAAAGGGTAAATTTTCAGCTTAAGTTCTCTGCCATTTACGGCACACTGTCCATATTTTATTTTTCCAATATTTATTTTTGTCCTTTCTCTCTAATTTTCTGCCGCAAATTCTGCCGGTTCTGGGAAGGCAGCGCCGCCTGGTGGTGATTGCGGGAACTCAGCCTGACGGTCGGCTCCCTTTGATCCCGGCGGCAAAGCGCAGGCACAGAAAATAAAGGAGGCTATGTTCCAGCACTTCCAAGGAACTTGCAACTCCCCTCACTTACAGCCACCAGTCTGCACCAAAATGATAGCATAATGTTTCCGGCGCACTGCGTTCGTTTTGGCCAAGCCGTTATGTAGGTGTTGCTAACGATAGAGTTACAGCAGTGCGCTTGTTCGACTGCACTTTACGTTGCGCGAAAAACGTCGCTATACTCAATCAATTATGTGGGCGTATTTATCGAATGAGCATAGAGGCGTCATAAAGTCTGAGCAGATGTCGCGCTTTAGAACGAGCGATAAGCGGATATCAAACTTGACATTATAGCCGCCTGTAAACTTTACCTGCTCCCCAGTCCACTTGTTTGTTTTGTTTGTTTGTTTTTTATGCGGTTGTGAATTGTAACAAAAACATAGTGCTGGTGCCAATATCGCACTGGCAATCGTTACAGGCAGCTTTCGCTTGTGTCCAATAAATGTGCAAATTTTCGTAACAGGTGCAGACCTCGTCTTGTCGAGTACACGACAAACAAACCTGAAGTTGAACAGTCAGCTCGTATGTTTACTAGCCATTTAACAAGCATGTTTCGTCATGTCGGCATGGCGCAGTGGTGATTCTGCTGCCAGCAGCCGAGCTGAACGGTTCGCTGAGTCATGTGCTCCAGCGGAGTGGCTACAGCGGCCACTATGGGTCGCGGAAACAGGAACAAGGATGACAATTATTAGTTCATTATTCCTCATCTGTCCTAAAGAAAACTTGTTACTAACACCGTGTTTTTGCACGGGGATGTCTGAGCCAGGCCCTACAAGGTCGAGGATTTCCAGGATGCACTTACGCCGACAAGCCTGCTGCCAGATGTGGTGAACCTCGGGGCTTATCAGATCAACCACTTGTGGGCGGTGACATTCAACGACGCTGCTCCCACAAAGCGCTTGAGGAACTTCAGGTGAAAGGGTGGCGTTGCGTCGTCGTTGACCCGCAGGATGAGCAGGTGAAGCTAAAGCTGCACCGGCTGTTTCACAGTGTAAGTAATGAAGACGTGAGAATAGCTTTTGTCAACTTCGGAAAAGTGGTTGAAGTGAGCCGTGAGAGGTGGCACGTCCCCGTATTGACCGAGAAATATTCTACAAGGACGGTGCTGCCCCAGCTCAAAAGCGGCTACAAGGTTGAGAACCTGCCTCATCAAATTGTGTCGACGAAGAGTTGGCCTTGGTCGTGGCGCCTTGCCGTTCATTGCAGTGCCTGCGTTGCCAAGGCCAGTACCTTGGCAACGCGCCACGTCCGTCGCGAGTGCAAGGTCCCCCGCTGCTCCCACTGCAGACGCCTCGGACACGTCGAAGCTGACCTTGTGAGGACGTATGCTTCGGCAACTGGAACAGCGAAGAACGATGGGGTGGCCGAGCATGTCATAAACGTGGCCGAGATGAAGGAAGCCGCTGAAGGAACTTGCAACCCAGTAATCCTTGCGAAAACCGGGCAGTCGGCGCCGGGTCATGAAAGCAAGGAGGCCGGAACTCCTCGGCACTGGACAGCACCTGCCATCAATGGACGAGGCTGAACGACGACGAGGCTGTCAATGGACGAGGCTGAACGTGCCTTGAACGGCTGCCCGTGGGCAAGGTCGACGCAACAGAAGCCTAGGGAGAGACGTCGGACAGCGAGGAGATGAGTGTCACCAGTGCCACGTTAAAGCGTTTGCGCGACGAGATAAGTGAAAGTGGCAAGACGTCGATGGTCAACAGCGAGGAGCCCCCTGCAAAGACTCCTCGAGGAAGGCGGTGGCGTTTGAAGCTGAGACCGAGCATTCATTCAGACCAGATTCCGGACCAGGCAAACGAAAAGCACGCTGGAAAGCAGGATAGTCCTAGAGGTGGCTAGCCGATGGCTGCTCGTGAAAGGTAAGCACCATGCTACGGGCCTACTTTTTCAGCGTTTCAGTCACCATGGCACCAACTGTGTCACTTAGCATACCTACCCTTAACGTCAGAGGGTTGGCGGCTAGGCGTAGACAAGGTCAGAGCTTACGATTCGTCACTGACCGAGACATAGACGTCCTAGCCGTCCAGAAAACTAAGGTTGACGAAGAAGAGGAGAACGGGCGCATGGTGTGCCGTTTCACTGAGTGATGCTATGCAGTCGTTAGCCATGTCATAAGAACGTCCGCGGGGTGTGTGCTTTTTGTTAAGAAATTGCAGGACTTTACTGTCCAAAGCGTATTTTCATGTCAGTCAGGAAGACTTGTTTATTGCAATTTTGTATTCAACCTCGTAGAATTCCGTGGTTGCATATACGCACCAAATTGTGTAGAAGCGCGTGTCCAATTTTTTTGAAAATGTTCTAGCGGACAAAGTGTGATAAACTGGTTATTTTGTTGGGGGATTTCATTTGTGTTTTAAATGATCATGATAGATTAAATAGTACTGGTACTCGTGATAAAAGCAGTGATGTGTTAAGTAAACAATTAGCGACCATGACATGGGATACGTGTACAAATGCATCGAAGCAAACCGGGCAGCCATGTGCACACAATCTCAATGCACTTACCATGCGTGGTTAGACCGCGTGTACTTATCGCTAGACATTGCGATGTGTCATGGCTGCTCGGTAGTGCCAGTGTCTTTTTCAAATCATTGCTCGGTTGCGTGCCGCATAGGCATGAAGCAAAAATGAAATGCCTTCAATGGCAGCTATAGAAACTGAACACGTCATTGCTAAGTGATGTGCGATTTCTAGAAGTGCACAACGGAGCCATTAATGAAATACTTAACAAAGAAACACAACGTGGCAGAGACATGAGAATGGTTAAAACGGAAGGTAAAAAAGAAAATCACTAGACAGATTGAGCTCGCTAAAATTTGAAGCAAAATTGAAAGAAGGAAGTCCTAATAAAACACTGCAGCAGCTGACAGCCCTCGAAAGCAAAGGGCCTGGGACCTGTAGAGTCGAGGTGTGCAGTATAAAAGAAAAACTTGAAGAATATGACAAGCAGCGTTACAAGGGTACCTGGGTTCGCGCTCGTGCCAAAGAACTATAGTAAAGGGGGAGGCGCCCAAAAAAGAGCGCTAGGGCTGGAAAAAGCGCAGGGGCGGCGTAATCACATCGATATGGTTTTTGCTATGGCACACTCGAGAGTGACGAAACCATAGAGTGCGCGTTTTTTGCTTATTATCAGACACTCTCTTCAGCACGACAAGCGAATGTAGATGGGTTTAAAGAACAGTTTCTTCGGCGCATGCCTCGGCTGAGTGATGACACGAGAGAGCTTTTAGAAAAGAAAATAGCCGGAGGCGAAGTTGAGCGCGCGATTAGTCAATAGGTGACCAGTAAAAGAGCGAGCGATTGAGGGATGCACCATCTGCTACCGGCTTCTGGTTCGAGAAGAGTAGACGACGGTGAACCGCTTTGCCGCAAGCCTCAGGTTATACGGGATTCGCGCGCGCGGTTGCCCGTTTATCTCCGTCCTGACAAAACATGGACGGTGGTTGAGCTGGAGCTGGAGCAGCCGTTGGCTGCTCCAACTCAAGCGTGAAAGGCAAACGCATAAATCGATTGTCATGAAACGAAGAAAGACAAATGAGATGGGCCGTGGCTGGGAAGAGAGCCACGGCGACAGGTAGCCTTTGAGTATACACCGAACGTTGAATCCAGAGTGTGTGAAAAGAATTTTAACACTAGTGTGTATCCCACACTAACAAAAGCTTACGTATGAATTTGCTGTGAATATTATATTGAGAAATAAATTTTGTGTGGGCGCGCCAAACAAAGATAATATGGGAACGCGCGGGTAAAATGTAGCTGCTATACGAGATGAGAACCGGCCATTGAACCCATATATATGACACAAAAGGCAAAAGCTTCACTCAAGAGTAAGTTTAAACGAAGTGCTGGAGGAGTGCATTTGCGTTAATCTTGGTCAAACTGTGCGCCAGGACGCCAATCAAAAGAAGTGCTTTAAACAAGCGCAGGGTTCAGATTATTCGGCGCCGTCTATGTTTGACTGTATTGTTTATGAGCCGCCATGCCACACGGCTTGATCATGATCGGCGTTTAAATAAGCATCTGGCTTCGACTAAGAAATGCATCCTATATAGCGCGCAGAAGGCGAAGAAAAAAGATATCTAAATGCGCTAATAAATGCTGCGCTTCATGCCGATTGATCGACGATGTCGGCCGAAACAGCAATCACGAAATGAACTTTTAGCACAATACTACAGTCATCCCCATCTCTGAGATCTTTATTATGGTGATTTTTATCTGCAGTAACTAATCATACGTTGAAAACTTTTCTGTATCGACTTTTCTGCTAGCATAAGTGACAGTACCCCCGAGCAGCATAAAAACATTGCACATCATTTTAGTGCGATAAAAAAGTTTCTTTACCGTTCGAGGCTTTCATAGCTTGTCATCGTCACAATCACGGTTATCAAAAAAAAACAACTTCTAAAGCACTGACATCACACGGAGAGGTGTTCGTGTTAACTCAAAAAAAAAAAAAAACAAAAAACGTACAATTTGTGTAGGCGTAAACTGTCGAAGAGACACAAAAAATGTCCTCATGTTTTCTTACTAGTTGATTCGTCCACAATTTCATGTTCTGTCAAGTAGTTCAGCAGTTTTGGAAGTCTATAACGAGTATCTGCGCACTCATAAGTAAACGTGTATAGGGAATGATCCAATTTTCTGTCTTTCGGAAAAAGTATAGGTGAGTTTTCTTCTTAAGCTGGGCTAATGTACAGATTGTTCTCAAAGAAAGTTTAAGATGTTTGTATCTAAGAGCTAGGTTTTATGAGTAAAGGTTCTGAGCAGAAATTATAGAAAAGCGTGTAAATAGTGATTCGGTGTGTGCTCTGTGGTTCTCTTGTAGTATATGTAGTCTGTTTATGTTTGTCTTTGTCGTGGTGCCCCAAACAATAAAAGACTAGCTAATCTGAGAGGAAAACAATGCGTGGTAGAGCTGTAGTTTAACACTACTTGGAAGCAGAAATTGTGATTCTGCGAGTAGATTTACGGTTTTTGACATGCCGCTAACGAGATGGTTGAAATGTGTATCCCACGACAACTTTTTAAGAAGATACACTTCATGAATTTTGACGCTGTAAACAATATCTATGGCGCATTTTCTAAAAAGTAAATTACCCGTTACAAGAAACATTCATTTGTGGTGCTGAAAGTATGATTGCTTTGTTTTTGGTCACGTTTATTCGTAATAAATTTAGGTTAACAATCACAGGTTTCAAGGCGTGCTAGAGTGCTGTGATGAAGCGTTACGTGGCGCTGCTGTGCTCCAGCTCGACCTGGAGAAAGTATTTCATTGTGTTGCGCATGATATTTTGTATGGCATCTTAGATCATGTTAGTTTATTTCCTCCTCCTCGACTAGCTTCAACACTAGCTTAGGAGGAAAGATGTCTGAGGTTCGGAATGGGTCCTCTCGATGACTCGAGTGCACGGTGGCAGCGCGAGGGAAGAGCCGTAGTCCGGTGAAGAGACGCTTTATCGAGGCCTCAGGCTACTGCCCGAGTCCAAGCCCGAACATCCGCTTGTGAACCGTGAGAACTAAGAAGTCTCCCTTCTTTCCCGCCCGCGGGGCTTCCGCGTTCGCCTTAGCGGAACCGATCAGCTTCCTTAGTTGACGGGTCGGGAACTGGCTACGCGCTCTACATCAGCCGCATTAATTGCGCTGCGCCCCACATGCTGGTAATTCGTGCGTCATACTGACTCCTCCCCCTCAAGAGTGTTACTGGATACTCGCTGTCCAGTAACGCGATACAAAACAAACAAAAAAATCGCTCAAAATAAACTTACTCTCGGTGCACGCACATGCTTGAACCGATTATCACTTCCATATCAACAGAAGAACTTTCGCGTCCTTCTGCGAAATAGACACAGTAACACATATACATAATGCTCTCAAATGGTCCTCCGACAGAAAGCACTCTCGTAATGCAGGACACTGAATAATGCACTTAGTATGAAGTCCACAGCACTAGTCAGTTCGCATTACCTTGGCACAGGGCACACGCACCGTGGATAGTCTGGCGGCATATTGTCTTTTAAACTCGAAGAGAGCGACGACCCACTCAAAGAGAGCGACGGACACAGCGGTATAGGTATACCTATGGCTTAACGGATCGCACCAAGAAAAAAAATGATAATGAACTTACTTCACAAACGCTACCCTACTTTATCTAAAATATTAATCCAACAGAACACATAAACTACGCCTAAAAGCAGTTCTACCACTTAGATGCAAGCTCGCATCTCAAAAACAACACAACAAAAAATGTCTGGTACAACAAACAAAACATTTTCACATCACACCGCAAATATTATTCAGTTCGACCCACTTTAAAATCACGTACAGCACTTAAATGTGTGATGCAAACTCCTGTACAGACATTCAATTGACAGAAACTACTTCAGTGGCTACATATCAACAACCACAACAAAAACAACAAAAACTCAACCACATGAAACAGACAAAACGTCAACTTGCCCCTAAACAGTTACATTCGCTGAATCTAATGATCATCCGATACTCGAAAGAGGATCAGCAGCCTCGCTCAGAGCGCCCAAATTACAAACAATTTTTGTTTCAAATTCACCTCTCATTCACTGTGGATACCTACCGTTGCGACTGGCATAGCCTCTTACTGAAGGTTGTGACGATCGTTCACATTCACCTATCGTTTGAGAGAGGCAACCTCTGATTGCCCTTTTTGATGCATCCGTGGTGAAACAAAAAGCTTTGCTGGGGTTCGTTGCTGTCAACTTAAAAAAGAACGCCAAGCCCTATACCTCAATCAAATGCTACCTTTGCCTCTACGTTGTACGGCAGCGTGTTCAAAACTCTCGACTGCCGTAACTGACAAATAGCCGGCTTTTTACTAAAAGAAAAAGCTTTTCGCCATGTCACCACTCTTCGGTAACACGCAATACCTAAACACAAAAAAAGAAAGCGCAAAACTAGTTACCTAAATAACTTCTTTCCGCTACGATTGCATAAAAAATGTTTAAAAACTAAAGAAAGACAACGCAGAACAAAAATACCTTAAAAAAATCCGGTAGTTATATCCTTCCAAGAACTTACGGCTCCACTTCACTCTTGAGTCGCACACGTGGCGGTCCCATCCTGACAACCTTTCCTTTTGAACGGGGAATATGCCAAACATAGAACCCCCTCGTTCTACCGCCGAAACCCAATGCTAGCCGCTTTTTCACGCGCTTTCTCGTTTTCTTTTCTGGGAAGTTACCACACCAAGAGTTGTCGATCGCTGACACTTCGTCTCGGCTCGACTCTGACATCACAGACTGACGGGGCTGTTTCCCGTCCAACTGCGTCCTGTTAGTTGCTCTGACTTGCGACCTCTTTTTCACCTAACGCCGCACATCAGCAAGTGGGTCATCACGTTCCTGTTGCCCATTGAGATAATTTTCACAAAATATACCAAGCCGCTCACGGTCCACATTACGATCCGCAGCAGAATTGCAACTTTTCAACTGCGCCTGCTCTGCAAGTAGAGCGGACTTAATCGTTTGCGGCTTCCTTGCTCGCCCGTCCTGTTTCTCCGCTGTGCGCTGCGCGGGGTTAGCGCTAGGGCTAAAACCTCGAGACAAATGCTTTGGCTCCCTCATTATCGGATTTTGCTGTGGTCTAACTTCCCCTCTTACACAGCTGATCTCCCTCGCATTACCCACCTTTAGATCATTCATTGGCTTTTGCCATTGACGACGAAGACATTTGTAGTCTGCGGGAGTAAGCAAGACGGAAACACTGGTATTCAACTGATCAGTCACTGCGCATCGCAATTTCACCGGCTTAACAGCGCTCCCTGACGAGGCTGGGAGACTGAGAAGCACATGCAGCAGGCGTGCGGTAACACCATGCCCAAAAGCGTCTGTTAGCCTTACTGTGCCACTACTCTGATCCACAATTTCAGTGGACACTTCATTAGCCCATACCACAGTGATATCCGCACCTGAGTCAACGCATGTGAAACATGGCTTGTTTCCCACGAAATTCTCCATCTGCGGATCCCGCATCAGCGAGTTTTTCACGACCGCAGACTGTCGCGACTGTGTGGCTCGGCTCTCAAATGATCGCTTCTTCTGGGAAGCCACGCATAAAACTTCGGCTGTATTAGCAGCAGTGCCACGGGAAAACTCGCAATCCTTTTGAAAGTGCCCCGTTTTTCGCAGCGAAAGCACGCTCCTGAATTAGGGCTGAAATTAGCACTAGCAAATGGTTTGGCTTGCGGCCCATAATTCAAATTCCCGGGCTCTGCACTGCAATAGCTGCCCTGCCTGCCTCTGACGAGGCTTTCTTCGAAATTGGCGGCTACTTCCGCAATATCCCTGGGCCTCAACCAGCAATTCAATTCCTGCTGAAGCACGAGTGAGCGGAGCTCACTTGGCATTAACTGCTTGAGTCTATCAGCAATAAGTAATTCCCTAAGATCTTCAAACGACTCCACCGCTCTACTTTTCAAGTATTACGTGAACATAGCCTGCAGGCGCGCCGTCACTTGGCTCCAAGACATGCCTGTTTCTCTTTTGATATCCACAAACATGCGGCGGTACTCGCTCGGAGTCATACGCAGCTCCTTCCGCACTCTTAATTTTACATCTGCGTACGGCATTACCCCAGATTCAGCCTGATTGACGACTAACGTGCGCATCTTGTCGCTTAAAATTGGCAACAGAAGCGTGCCCTGAATTTCCTCAGGTATGCCCAATGCCGCAAAGAGAGTGTCCGCATGTTTGAACCAAGTGGGAATCATAGGCTCATTAGTGGGCACAGGTGCCAAGACTGCCTTCAGCTCTTTCGCGTACCGTGCGATACAAGAATTCTGGTTCCGGTTTTCCGACTCCTCTGACAAGGCACGCGATGACTTCACTTTCTCAAGCTCACGCTTGAGCTTTAACACTTCTATCTCGAGCTGCAACTCACGGGTGCGATCCGATTCACTCACACTGTCACATTCCATGAGATCTCGCTCTGAATCCGCCATCTCCCAGAGTGTGTCTGAACGCAAGTGCGTTCAGTTAAAAAAAATGGGGGCCCACAAAACAGGCCTCACCTTGCAGTCATGCACCGTCCGATGCACTTGACAGTTGGAACTTCGTCCGTCTCCTCACCAACGCTATGAGCGACGACCACTTTCGATGCATCAGGTCTCCGCCCGGTCACCCCTGTCGCTGACTCAGTCGGTCACATCGACTGCCCTGCTGCTCTGCTCCTGAAGGAGCACCCTAAAGCGCCTCCCCGGTAAGTCCGTCACTTAACGACGACCTTTGGCTCTGCTCTCGTTCAGTGACGAGCAGTGCTCTTGCGCTGCCGAACTCCAGGCTCCAATGTTGACCGGCAGGCTCGTACCGAATGTCAATGCTGTTTCTCGCAGCGCAACAGCAGGTCCCGAAGCGGCGAGCGCCTTCCTCGCTGCGGGCTCTCCAATCCTGTCGACTGCGCCAGTTAATTTCCTCCTCCTCGACTAGCTTCAACACTAGCTTAGGAGGGAAGATGTTTGAGGTTCGGAATGGGTCCCTTCATTGACTCGAGTGCACGGTGGCAGCGCGAAGGAAGAGCCGTAGCCCGGAGAAGAGACGCTTTATTGCGGCCTCAGGCTACTGCCCGAGTCCAAGCCCGAACATCCGCTTGTGAACCATGAGAACGAAAAAGTCTCCTTTCTTTCCCGCGCTCGGGGCTTCCGCGTTCGCCTTCGCGAAATCGATCAGCTTCCTTAGTTGAGGGGTCGGGAACTGGCTACGCACTCTACAACAGCCGCATTAATTGCGCTTCACCCCACATGCTGGTAATTGGTGCGTCATACTAACTACGTTAATGTTGGTTCCATCATCAGGCAGGGAGTGACCTTGGCGTATCAGAACTGCTCAACACGTTTCATTGTAATAAGTCTTTGGGGGCCCCCATTCATGTGATGCGTTCTGTGCGTCAAGGCTGCCCCATAAGTCAGCTTTTGTGTTGTATTTACATTGAACCCTTTTGTGTGGCAAACAATAAATACTATTAAATACGTGGTTTTAGCTTGGCGGCAGCAGAAGTCAAGCTGGTGGAATTTTCAGATAACATTGTGGTGTGTTGTACTAACAAAGGAAGTGTTGAGGAAACGATAAGTGTTGTCAAGCATTCTTGTAACGTCACAGGGAGCCGAGTAAACTGGGGGAAATCTCCCGGGTTCCGGCATGGAAGATGACCTTCAAAACAGGCCTACTTCGCTAATGTGTGCTGGACGGAAACACCGACTAGGTACCTTGGTGTTCCCCTTGAAGGTTATAAAAGCAGCGAGGAATATTGGTCGCATCAAATAACAGGAGTTAAAAAAAGGGCAGACAGGTGGAAAGGCACGAACCTCTGTTTTTGCTAGAGCTACTGCGTGCAACATGCTTTTTATCACGAAGCTGTGGTTTGTGATGCAGATGCTGGATTGTTCGTGGATGAATGTGCAAAGGCTGCACAGAGTGTTCGCGGTCTTTATATGGGGCTCGGAATGGGAAAGGTGCACCCGGACAAATTTGTTCAGGCGCGTGAAAGACGGAGGTCTTGGTTTAGCACACATGTTTATATACAGGTAGTCAGCAAATTATTGTTCTTCCGTGACACCCGTGATCCTTTTCTGCGTACGGTATGCCAACACGTGTGAAGCGACGCCTTACCAGATGTCGTCGTCACCACTCATAATAGCATGCCGGGGACATTCCGTGGCTATGTAAAAAAAGTATTAGACAGAGTACGTTTCTTACTTGCTTGTTTTTCCTTTGATTACCTATCTAGCTTTAGAAGAAAAAAACTGTATAGAGATTTATCTTAAGTTGTTTTTCCAGTGCCATTGTGCAGGGCCATACATAGTGTAAAACCAGCACAAAATGTACTCAGGTGAGTGAAAAACATGCAAGTACTTATATGGATCAAAACATTTTTCTTTAAGCTACACACAGGAACGCTATCAGTAAAAACAATCAAGAAGGAGTGGGGCTGTTACACAACATGGGAATCACACTGTCTGATATGCAAGAAGCCTGAAACAATAGATCACGTTTTTCTACATTGTTGGGAAGGCTTTTACTTTTGGGACATCTTACAAGGAACATTAAAAAAAGAGTTCGATTGATATGTGGGATTTAACGTCCCAAAACCACCATATGATTATGAGAGAGGCCGTTATGGACGGCTCCGAAAATTTCTACCACCTGGAGTTCTATAACGTGCACCTGAATCTGAGCACACGGGCCTACATTTCCGCCTCCATCAGAAATGCAGGCGCCGCAGCCAGATTCGACCTCACGACCTGCGGGTCAGCAGCCGTGTACCTTAGCCACTAGACCACCACTGCGGGGCAAAGAAGGAGTTCCCACATGATGCACGTGGGATCAGGTATCTGGCTGCGAAGAATGGTGAAGGAATCCCATTTTATCTGGTGATGTTGACCGGCCTCCACTGTGTAAGGCGCGCATGAATGGCTGGATACCACTGTTTGTGTACATGTGTGAGACCGGCAATAAACAATTAAAAGTTGGCATGGCGCAGTAGTTAGTGACTGTGGTTAAGAATCCACCAGTTGCACGTTCAAATCCCCATGACATTTTACAGGTGTTTTGCATTGTTTTTTATACAATTCCTTTTTTTATTTTTGTGGCAGCTCGTCACTGTTATTCTGACGCCTTTTCGCGCTCTAGCGTTTTCGGCACTGCAGCATCCACCATGTCTCACTATACACTATGGTGGACGTTTTTCCAGTATTCACCCAATACATTAATCAACTATAATAGTGGGTGGTGCTTTACACCATGCCCACCGTTCGTTTTCTTTTTTTTTCAATGGGCGCGTACCAATTCAAACATGCTTTTTCATCTTTCATGATTTTCGAGTAAAAGCGTACTCATGCAAAGATAATTTTACTAAACTTCAACGGTGACAAATGCTTGTAGTTCAAACCATCTTCATATACGAGTAGTAAACGATGTGTTGAAGAAATGAAGCGCCTTAACGCTTCCCTCACCATTACAGTTATTCCGAAGGAAGGCACCAATCCAGTCTCAACATTAACGTCGGGTTTGCTACAAGATTGTGGCTGGACGCAACTCAACTTCCTTAATCTTCCATCCAGCCAGACAGACATTTGTTAAAAGTGGTAACATATAACAGGGAAAGCTGTATGTCAGGGTCAACAAAACTCGAGAACCAGCTGATCTTGAAGAATTGAAGGTCTTCTTGAAAACTTCTGAGCGTGACCGACACTGGGGGAGACACTGCGAGCGCCGACGAGTGCAGACGCGCTTCACGTCGGCTCCAGCTTTCATGAACAACTTCGCAGTGAAAATCATCACGTGCATTTCTCAGAATAATATCAAAAGATTTGCCCCGTCATCCAGATTCCCAGGATACAAAAGACAAGGTGGGCCAACTGTTTTTCTTCTTTTTACGGCCTTTTCTCGGTGCACACCACACGAGACGCTGTTAAGCCTCACGAAACAGGCCAGTTTCCTCAGGGAGCAGGCGCTGTAAACCCAATAAAATCCACCACGTTGGCAAGCGACGGGCAAGACACTGATGCTAATTCGAGGACGATGGACGTGCAACACGATGATGATGAATCGCCAGCCACTACCCAGAGTGAAGAAGGCTGACATACCATCTACTACGGACGTCGTCGAAAGCCCGCACATGAATCGTTCAGGGACGCTGACGGCGTCCATGGTGCTAACAACAAAGTAGAACCCGGCTTTGGTAACACGCAAGCCAAAATGCAGGAAAGACGGATGAGCCGCATTGAAAAAGTGAGCAGAATGCCCAAGCTGCTGCTGGGAGACTACAAAATTGTCAGCCGACCTAGAGGAGGTCTACGCGTAGCCGCGCTCGGCCCAACCGATATAACCAGAGGCATACATAAAGCCACGGCTGCATCACCAGAAGTACGGCACTTCAACGTGATATGCCCCGACAAGACACAGACCATCATAATAGTGAGCACACCAGACTCCGACCGAGCTGACCAGTGCAGAAAAATCAAGGAAATACACTAGGCAAAGAATATGAAGTGGCAGCGTATGAAACAGGACCAGAAGATAGAGCCAAGGGTATAACTAAAGGAATCTCACTCGAAAAAACTCCTGGTAGAATTAGGGCAGCCCTTGTCACTGAAAGAAACTACAGCATCATCATGGCAAAGTGACTGGGGAATACTACAACGGTCATTGTGCTCTTCAGTGGACACAAGGTACCCTCCAGTGTGTGCTATAATGAAGTAATAATACCGTGCACGCTATACCGCAAGCAAATTGACTACTGCAAGCAGTGCAACAGACTGGGACATAGCAGTGACGTGTGGCCCAACCCCCAAGATAAACTTTGTGCTGGTTGCGCCATTCACAACCCCAAAGACAATCACAGATGCGACCCGAGTTGTCAAATCTGTGGAAATGACGACGTTACAGCGGATAAAAGCTGAACTGCCAGGTTCAAGAAACCTTACATTGTAAAACGGAGACCATGGGCCAGACTACGAGAACATCAAAGGCAAAGCTCATCTCCACCAAGAGGACGTCCACGAGAATGCTCGACATCGAGACCCGGAAAACGACAGTAAACAAGATCCCGCTCCAGTTCATGGAACCGCAGCCCTGCAAGCTCCCACCCCGATTCCAGGTTGAAATTGGCGTCTAAGGGACCAACAAACAAGGTGAGCTGGGCAGATAGAGTACGCGGCTTGCGACCGGGGGGACCTCAGGAGGTTAAAAATAATAATGGTAGCAATAACAACAACAGTCAAGAGTTAGAGCGGCTTAAAAATGAAAGCAGACAAATTAAAGAAATGACAGAACAGATGCAAGCTCAAATAAAACTCCTCACTATGGAACGCGAATGTGGCAAACCCAGAAGCCCTAATATAACTATTACTGTAATGCAGGAGGAAACACCCATAGCCTACGATCGCATGGAGATAATTACCCCTCCGTTAAAACGAAAGGCCAAAACGCAGAAAACTGCAGATCCCCCAAGCACTAAACAAGAAAGAATTTCGCAACAACGTTGGATAACATTGAGAAAAAAGTAGACCAGCTATTAACCGCGTTCCAATCTATTCTGGAAACCACCACTAAGACATCTGTTAATATGACGGCACTAGCAGCCAGGGTATAAACGCTGGAACGAAGACGCAACCCACAAACATCCGCAGACCTTAAGGGTGAAGTCGGGAACGTTCACCAAAAACCGCAGGCACCATATCCCCTGCCGGCAACTCCCACAAAACCACAAACCCCTCTCATTCACCCATCTATTTTCACGCCTCCCACACAAATAACGAACAATCATGGTGAGGCGTGGTAAAGGACAACTACGCATATGGCAATGAAAATATAGAGGATTGAGCGCTAGGAAGTCTGTCATCCAGCAGTACATCCGACAAGGTACCAAACCAGGCGTTATTTTACTTCAAGAAACACATGGCCTCGCCACACTTTCAGGATACCAGTCAGTAAGTCCCGAGCGTGAATAGGGAAATAAAGCTCTCGCTACACTAGTAAGGAGAGAGATTACGGTCAGAACCCATAATCTAGAATGTGGATACAACCATATAATGACAAAACTTCTATCTAGGAAAACAAAAGGGAGCAGCACACTTGTTGTTAACGTAATTGGCAGTTCTTCAAATCACAGACAGCGATTTCACTCTCTATTTAGGCAGGCCGTGATATTAGCTGGCAGCGCCCCGCTCATCATAGCAGGGGACTTCAACGCCGTACACGAGGCAGGGGGGTATGGTTTCACCACCCCCAAAGGGAAACGGTTATGGCCGAGCATACAAGATGAACAGCTTACTCTGATAACAGACCCGCATGCACACACACGCATAGGTACAAGCACCCAGCGAGACACAACACCGGATCTTACAATAACCAAGAATGCCCCGAGGGCAACATGGCACAACACATTCAATGATTTAGGAAGTGACCATCGCATACTATAAACACACGTACCATTCACCGATACCGATAGCGACAGTAATACGACCATGTGTAACACGAGACCACGAGACGTCTATTTGATTGAGATAAATTTCAAGAGATAAGAAAAACGATTACCGAACATCCTGACGATATCCAGCAGTGGTGCGAGAGCATACTAGACACCATCAGGAAAGCGACACAGGAAGTAGAAACAGATATCCCAGTTGAGCGCATCGATAACAGATTAATCCACCTGTGGCGAACTAAAAAAGCGTTACAACACAAATGGTGGAGGCAAAGACACAGCAGAACATTCCGGAAAAAGATAGCACAGCTCAACAAAGACATTGAAAGTCACTGCAAGCAGCTGTATGAGCAACAGTGGGAGGAGATATGTAAGGACATGGGCACCCATATTGGAACATCACAAACGTGGAAGTTGCTAAGGTTTCTTTTAGATCCCACCAATACCCAAACTGAACAGAGACTCACAATCCGTCGTCTCACACGCGAATACGAAGGAAACGAGGAGCAGCTAATGGCCGATGTACAAAACATCTACATACCCAAATCACCGCCACTACAAAATAAAAACTATAGAGACGAAACCGACCCCAACATGGACAAAAACATTGAGGTAGCAGAGATAAGAGCGGTGCTCCACAAATAAATGTAAAATCAGCACCGGGACCCGATGGAGTCACCAACTCAGCATTACGTAACCTGGAAAAGGAATCCATAGAATTTTTAACTTGATATATAAACAAATTCTGGACAGAAGGGGCGATACCTGACGCATGGAAAGAGTCTAGAACAAACTTTATACCAAAACCTGGAAAGCCAATCAACAAAGTAAATATTTGACCCATCTCAATAACGCCATGCGTAGCAAAACTAACGAAACATACATTTCTAAATACAGCCAACAACTATCTTGAGGATGGTGAATACTACACACACACGATGATAGGCTTCGGTCGTCACCTAGCCACCCAAGACGCCATGCTACAGATTAAACACCAATTCATAGACTACCCCACAAGATCCACACGAGCCATACTCAGTCTGGATCTCAAGAACGCAATTGACAATGCAGCTCATGAAACAATTCTCAGCCGCATATCGAGCTTCAACATAGGTCAGTGAGCCTATAATTACGTCAGAAACTTCTTGACCAACAGGAAAACAAGGCTCAGCTTAGGAGGCCTTACATCTGATCTCCAAGAATTGGGCTGCAGAGGCATTCCACAGTGCTCCTTAATATCGCCAATGCTCTTTAATCTAATCATGATTGAACTACCCAAAGAGTTAATTAAAATCCCGGAAATTTATCACTCTATTTACGCGGATGACATCGCAATATAGTTCAGTGATGGCAGCGACGGCTACATAGAACAGAGACTCTAAGAAGCAATGGGAACAGTTGAGCGATACTTGGAAGGCACAGGGCTCGCATGCTCCCCGTAGAAATCACAGCTTCTTCTCTACAGGCCAGCGATCAGAGGCAGACCGCCCAATTCTGAGGAAAACAATCGGCAATACGAGGAAATTAGGATTCATACACAGGAGAGCACAGCTATACCGAGTTCCAAAAATACGGGTACTGGGATTAGTCGTCGAGGCTAACGGTGCCAACGATGAGACTATACGCAGACTAAACGCCAAAGTCACGAATGCGCTGAGCCTGATTCGCATGGTCACGAATAAACACCGAGGTATGAAAGAAGCCCACGTAATTCGTCTAATCCAGGTCTTCGTCATAAGTCACATAACGTATGTAGCAGCACACCACAACTGCCAAAAAGCTGAAACTAACAAAATGAATGCAGTCATCCGGAAGGTCTACAAACACGCGATAGGAATACGTGAGTATGCTAGCACAGACCTTTTTCTTCAGCTAGGACTACACAATACGCTTGAAGAGATTATAGAAGTTCAGCGGATATCCCAGCTTGAAAGGCTCACTAAAACTAAAACGGGAAGAAATATAATGAGTAGATTAGGAATCATGTACCATGCACAACATAGTGTCAAACATGACATCCCCAATACAATCAGAGCTAAGATCGTCTCTAACCCGATACCAAAAAACATGAACCCCATTATCAACACGGACCACAGAAAACACCTAGGAAAAGCACTGCTCAGAGCACACGGCACGAACAGTAAATCTCTTTTCGTAGATGCTAGCCCATACCCTGAACGAAAAGCTCACACAGCTGTCGTGATTGACACGTCTGGCATTTGTATTATAGCGTGCTCTGTCATAACAAACAATACAGAAGAGGTTGAGGAGGTAGCCATAGCTATGGCTGTCACCTACAACAAACACTAATTCACACTGAACCATTCGCAAGTTGCAATCAGAAATTTTACGCAAGGACTGATTTCACAGCAAGCCCTCAGAATCCTCGTTAATAACGAAGAACTGCACAAAGTATATCAACCGAAATACCTCGTCTGGTTCCCGGTGCACACAGAGACTGATACACCCAATCCTAACGAGCTGGCTCAAAAGTTGTCGCGAGAATTAACCTGCCGCGTAACCCAACCACACCGCTCTGTGATCATTCCTGGTGCCGCCGACGTACCATACAAAGATTGATTTACAAGCTACACGGAATTCATGTAACACTACAGAGAAACAGGGCACATCTTTCCCGCACCTCATCCGAGTCTAAACAGGCAAGAAGCATCGGAATACCCACAGCTACAGACGAACTGCTACCCGAACCCTGTGCACCTCCACAGGAGCTACCCACACTTATATCCGGAAAGTAAATGTAAGCTATGTATAACAGATGTGGCGTCTTGCAAACATATAATATAGGAATGCCCCAACTTATCAACAATTTCTCCTGAGGTCCTCCGGGAGCAGTGACGGCTTGTGCTGCTGAGCTCGGAGGCTGAAGACCAAAAATGGGCTATTCAGCATGCCAGGGAGGCTGTACAGAGACGAGGTCTCCCGGTATCTCCTTGTGCGGTCTAGCCCGGACCACAAACATTCTGGATACGAAAATAAAGTTTATTCATCGTCATCATCACCGACACTGAGCACAAAAAACAAAACACAAACAGAAGCTGAAACATGCGTCTACTTCGCACTGAAAAGTTTGCAAGAATGCACCTATTCCAACTCGCCCACTACACTACAACAAATTTATGGTGTACAGGAACAGATCAAACATGGATATGAGAATATATAGAGATAATTTTTTCTTGAATCCTTTTTCATTTTGTGGAGAAAACGAACAAAGTTTGAAGAACCCTAATAATATAATGGAGCGTACGCAAACAGCAGTACCTATAGAAATAGTTGACGTAGGTGTCCACCTTGTATCGGGTATTGTATAGAAAACGCTTTTAATGAATACTTTCTCAACTGAAGAAACACACACAACCCCACATGAACCTCCGAATTAGCCTGTCTTTGTCCTCAATCACAAATGCAATATGATTTTGCCCTACCAACGTTGCTGCATGGTATTCATGGCAATGAAAAACTCTAAAAAGTGTGATTCAGATGGTCTACAATCATTTAATTCACAATATAGCGACTGTTCTAGTGCACATCTATAATACAGCTTTTACAGCATATCTGTCCCATAAATAATGAAGACTGGCAAAGTCTCGCCAATACGGAAAAAACTGACAGGCTGAACATCCAAAACTACCGCCACAAATCAATTTTGCAAATTTTTTGAAAGGTACCAAAAAGTGTTTCAAGTAAATTGTCACCTTTTGTAAATTTAAGAAAGCTCAGCACGGATTGCATAAACACTAGCGCAGTGTTATCAAACACGCGCAATGATGTATAACAAGAGCAGTACTGTTTGCATGTGCCGTGCACTTGCTTATCATGACGAGCCATGTGACCTTTTCTGTGTAGTTAGAAAGCCCGTAACACCGAGCAATAAACGTTCTTTCGCTCTGCCCCTTCTGCCGGCTACGTTTTTGTCCGTGAGCGAGGCCGTCAGCCTGGTTCGGGGACGAAAGCCCGACAGCAGTTCTGCTGGCGATTTTTTTCCTTCCAAAGGGGTCGTTCTGTGACGTAATAAGAACCGTAACCTGTACCATGGGTTGTCGCTCGCCGGCCAAGAAAACGGAACTTCTTCGGCAGGCATGGGCCCTGTATACACTGTGGGCAACTTTGAACCAACAGTTCGATGTCCTTGTCTAATTCGGGATACCAAAAAAAGTGCACGCGCTGTGCGCTTTGTCGCGCTGATACCGGGGTGACTGTCGTGCAGTTCCCTTAGCATGCACCGTCATGCTGCATCTGGCAACACTACTCGATGGCCCCAGTAAATCAGATCATTACTGGCCGCGAGCTCTTCTAGGCGAAAAAAGTACGCAGTAAGGTGTTGCTGTGCTGCAGATAAGTGCCGTGGCCAGCCGTGCGTTATCCATAACCTGATCTGATGGAGCGTATTGTCCGTACGGCTCAGGCCCGCTAATTGCTCAGCGGAAAGTGCCATGAAATTTAGGCCTCGTGTGTAGAGCACGTATTCCATGGGTTCTTGCCCTCCTCGATCCCCCCAGCACGGCAATGGTAGACGACTGAGAGCGTCTGCGTTAGCATTTAGCTGTCCTCGCCGGTACTCGTGGTCATATTAGTAAGCCGAGAGTAGCAATGCCCACCGGTGAATTCTCGCTGCTGCCATACGCGCAATCGGCTACTCCGAGTGAAACAGTCCCGTCAGTGGCTTGTGATCTGTCACCAGAGTAAAATGCTTTGCGAACAAGTAATCTCGAAACTTCATAACAGCGAACACGAAGGCCAACGTTTTTTTCTCTAACTGCGAATAATTTCGCTCAGCAGCTGTCAGGGTTCTCGAGCGGAAAGATATGGGATAATCTCGGCTCCCTATACGGTGTGACAGCACTGCGCCGACCCCAATCGGGGAAGCATCACATTCAAGCCGCAACGACTTTTCGGGATCGTAGTGTCGCTTCCACCATAGTGCGCTTGGCTGCCTTGAAGGCTTCCTCATGTTCGGCTGTCCATTGCCATCGCGCTGTTTTAGCCAGCAGCCGATAGAGTGGATCCGACGTGGTGGCAAGGTTAGGCGAAAACTTGGCGTAATGTGTTCTCAGTCTTAAAAATGATTTCAGCTGGCTCACCGTCTCTGGTCTTGGTGCCACGGTGGTGGCTTCTATATTTTCACGGGGGTGGAGACCCGTTGCGTCGAGCTTGTGGCCTAATAACAATACCTGCTTCTCACGAAACCTGCATTTGTCGAAGTTCAACTTGAGGCCTTTGTGTGTAGCCGCTCAAAGACTCACCACAGAGTGAAATCGTCGTTCTGCTTTTCAGCTATGCTGATGCCATTCAAGTACACCTTGACGCGAGGCAGGCCTTGCAGAATGGACTCGAGGCGGCACTGGAACAAAGCCGGAGCAGATGAGATGCCGAAAGCGAGGCGGTTATATGCAAACAGCCCCTTGTGTGTGTTCAACACAGCCATTGTTCGCGCCTCTTCGTCCAGTGGAAGTTGATTACAGGCGTGCCGTATATCCAAAGTGGTGAACATCTCACCCCCGTACAGAGATGTGGGGAATGTGTCCTCAACTTTCGGCCACAGATATCGTTCCAAATGTGTTGCCGGATTCACGGTCAATATGAAATCCCCGCACAGCCTTATATTTCCGTTACGTTTCACTACGGGCACGACAGGCGTAGCCCACTCCGATACTCTCATTGGTGAAAGCAGTCCTTCCTGTACTTGGTGGTCAATTTGTGCCGACACCTTATCTCGAAGTGCGAATGGCACTGGTCGAGCCTTGCAAAAGCGTGGTACAGCAGTCTCTTTTTTGTGTTGCCGGAAATGATGGTTCCGGCGAGCCAGTACAAGCAAAAGCCCAAACGCGGTTCCATCCAGGAAGGCGTGTATGGTCGCGCCAGTATCAGTCTCGTCAGAGAAAGATGCCGGCGACAGTAGTGTCCACGTAGGGAGCACGCATAGTTACACTAGAAACACCGGAGGGAACCCAGCGGTGCCACGTAGATCAGCTCTGGCCGCGTCTGGACTCGGGGTCATCACCCAACAAGCAGAGCCAAGTCAACGACGAAGCTCAGTGTTCTCCCAAGCAGGCAGACGCTCGTCAAGATACGGGCGTATGAGAAGTCCACTCTGAAGCTGAAGACCAACAACCACTACAACGTCCGACTCGCCAGCGGAAACCACCGGATCGTCTCGCCTATTCTAGCTTAGATGGGGTATGCAGTGTTATCAAACACACGCACCGATGTATAGAAAGAGCAGTACTATTTGCATGTGCCCTACATTTGCTTACCGTGATGAGCCATGTGACCTTTTCTGTGCAGTTATAAAGCCCGTAACACCGAGCAATCAACGTTTTTTCGTTCGGCCGCTTCTGCCGGCTATGTCCCGTTACATCAACAAGTTCATGGGATTAGCACTTTTAGATCAAAAAGATTCTATACTGATCAACATTGAAGAGAAGCTGCTGACTACAGGTATATTTATCGACCACACTCAGGCCTTTGATCATATGAACCATAATAAGCTCGCGGCCTGTGGCATCCGAGGTAGTTGATTAGAGCTAATTTGGTCACATTCACTTCGAAGAGGTCAATATGTAAAAGGAAGTCACTTTGATTCACGAAATGGGCTTGTAAAAACAGGCGCTCTTCAACGTAGGTCTTCACGTCCCGTGCTTTTCAATTTGTATATAAGTGGCGCTGTCTGAATATACAATAATGCTTGTATGTCATACATGCAGACGGCCTGAGCGTGGTCATTACAACTTTATGTTACACTACACTAATGAACAGTGCCAATGGGTTCCAGGAACATGTTGACATGATCAACCACAAATCATCAAAAACTGATGGTAAAATAAAAGCGATAAATTTTCCCACAAAAAGAACAATAATTCTGAGGAATCACACCTTCATGGCGAACAACATAAATATTATTACTAAATAAAGTAATATGGAAGTAATTTATTTATTGTGGCTAGAATAAATCTTGGGACGTTAAACCACACATAAATGGCTAAAATAAATAACTGCGTTTGCGATGTGTGTGCTTAAACATGAAATCAAGTCGCATTGTCTTAAAGACACGGCTTGCTCACCCCTATCTATACTGAACATAATATTCTTTTTTTTTTCTCTCTTATTGTGTAATTGTTTCTGGTGGTTGAAGAAGTGCTCACTATTAAACTCCATCACATTACTTACGCCTACGCCACTGGCTGCCGCCACAAACAACAGAGGGCAAGACCTTATTCAGCTGCCCATAGCAGCTTTTTTTTTTTTTGCCTGTACCACTGTATAAAAATGTTTACAACAGAACAAACTAAGAAAGAAAGAAGGAAAGAAAGAAAGGCGAAAAAATGAAGAAAGAAAGAAAGAAAGAAAAAAAGACAAAAAATATAAAGAAAGGAAGAAAGAAAGAAAGAAAGAAAGAAAGAAAGAAAGAAAGAAAGAGAGAAAGAAAGAAAGAACATCAAAGTGATCGCGATCATCACTATAGCTGAATAGAAACGAAGATGCCAGGGTCTGGCTGTTTTAGTGCTAGACTTCGGGATTCATCGCAGGAAACGTTACGGAACAAGGCCTAACGAACACTTCGAACAACAGCGACTTCGGAGGAACGTACTTGCATACAGATCCACGACTGCTGAAAATACAACAAAATGTAATCTACTTCCCAGCTGTGCTTCCACGTTCTGCGAATCATGGCACTCACAGTGCAAAGGAGGAGACGAGCGCAACAAGCGCGACCAGAACATTCGACTTCCTCGTCTGCTCACCTGACAAAACGATCATGCGTAGAAGCATACAGCGAATACTGTGCCACTGAGTGGGACATTAGTCAGGAAGCTAGACGGGTATTAATGGGTTACGTAATTCTTGTTTTTATTACGAAACTTGGATTTGTCACGATTTCGGACGCAATGTCAACACCTCACAAGTTTCAGTCGGGTTTCTTTGCTTTGCCACATGAATGCGTGGCGCGCATGCTCGACTTCAAGGTACCTTTCTTCTACAGAGCAAGGGCGCTGATTCATGAGTGACGGCATTATTCTGTCTTTGGTGTGCAAGCGCTAGTGTAGCTTTTGAGGTGCGATGGAATGTGTTGGTGTATGGTTGACGCCAATGGCATCAGTTTGTGAATAGAATTTGTGAATGGAATGTTTTTAGAAACACTGTGCATTTCAAACGAGAGGAATGCAGAAAAAATAAGGGAGGTGGGGGGGTTAAAGCGAAATACATAAAAACAGTAAACTAATGACACTGAGTTGCACTACAATGCGCTAAAATACATAAATGCAAACATAGGTTAATTGCAGATTTTACAATATAAGGATCACTCCAATACAAAGAAGAGTAACAGAAAAAAAACACACATAAAAATAAATGAACGAGGAATAACATAACCCAACCTTGTTGTATTAGCAAGGTTTCCTCGATTGTCTGGATAAATCTACCTAGTGAGTGAATATTAGCAGTTGGTGGATTTTGTTCGTTCCATTCTGTTTTGGCTCTAGGGAAGTAGGAGTATGTAAAGCATTTAGAACACTTTGTATATTCAGTTAGTAGTTCTAGTAAAATGAAATCAGAGAGAAACATAGTCACTCATTCATTACTCTCCTCGGGTACCACCGAATATGTCAATTAGCGTTCAATGCTCACTTGTTTGTTGTTTGTAGCATTCTTAGCGTAATTCCTTCTGCAAACATAGTCAAAACATCAGCTCCTAATTGAGAGAGCTTGCCACATACGCTGCGTTAAGTGTTGTAAATAATTAGTGGTTATAGTAAGGCAACAGACGACCCTCCTACATCTTATTGCCTTCGTGTGTTGTGCAGGTGCTGCCGCTAAGCCATGAACTGAAAAACTTGATCAGGGGCATGCTCGAACCCGTCGCAACGCTCCGAAGCTCCATGGCCCGCGTTCTTCGACATCCATGGGTCCATATGTTCAGTGTACTTGAGTAAGCACTGCCTGCGTTATTTTCGAATTACTATGATAATGGTGTAAAATGTACGTGCAATAATATATCGAATTACTATGATAATGTTGTAGAATGTGCGTGCAATAATATATAATGATTTGAAGGTTATACTGCATCTTAGCAAATAGAGTGAATCAAGACTACCAGCATTCAGGAGCAAGCGCTGACGTTTCGATGATTGACACGTCTGTGTTCAGTGACGGGAAAGGTCTCCTCTCGTTTCTTTAGCGTAGAAGAAAAAAGTTTATTGTTCATAAGACGGTGCTTTACAAAGTGTTGGAACTAATATTCTAGGTCTGCACTGGCCCTTGTCATCATCTCTGACTGTTGGACGAGCCATACCGCTTCTTAATACATTCCGTTCTTTTTTCTTCTTTTGGTGTTCCTTATTGTGTAGTGTACACACTCCAGTGATGAAAAACGGGTTTGTTGTGGTCCCGCATCGATTTAGAGGCTGTATGCTATGAAGTACAGCAGACACTACCACTGACACCATGAAGCCTGCTTCGGTTTGTGTGCGTCTGTCTGGAGGTTGCATAGCACCACATGATTTTATTTATGCGGGGTTCTTTGTGGTGTTTATTTCAATTTAACGTGAAAGTTTTTTTTTATGCCGGGACCCACCAGGACTTCAATGACGTACTTCTGTCACGCAAGTGACGTCAAAAAATTACCCACAATTCAAAGACAAGGAAAAAGAGTTCTGCATTCAGTAGGTAATCCCGTGACCTCTGGGTTCTCGGCAACAGATGTCGTGCCCGCTATCTATTGCACCATTGGTCCATATGCTCATTGTACTTGAGTAAGCACTGCCTGTGTTATTTTTGAATCACTATGATAATGGTGTAAAATGTGCGTACAATAATATATCCCTTATAAAGAATACGCAAACTGGTCTGCTTCAAACCTTTAAAAACGTCGCCTTTATATTGCTACGTAATTGATATATCGGTGATCAGAAGACGGCAAAGAAGAAGTGGGCTGGCCTGTCCGGTGTGAGTGCTGTCCTCTCTCTTAGCCGATACTATACGCATAATTGTAAATACAGCTTCTAAATAGCTACACCTCGTGTCATTTTTACGTAACGTCTTTGTGGTAGACGTGCTTTGTACTTCGCGGTATCCATCACGAAGTTCCACAACGGCCGTATCATCACTGGTCCAAGTATGTCTTCACCACCTGCCCCTTTCGTGACTTCTACTTACGTCGTTCTACCTCCTGCTCATGATCCCGGTGTGTTTTCCGGGGAGAATGGCATTGACGTCGACAAGCGGATAAACCACTATGAACAGATTAGAGCCAGTTATAGATGGGGCCTTACCCTTAAGCTTGCCGACGTCCTTTGCTACCTCAATAGCCCACCGCGTGTGTGCTTTGAAACGCACGAGGCTGAGATTACAATCTGGCACTCTTTTAAAAGCAGATACGCGACATTTTTGGCAACACCGTTCGATGACAGACCGCTGCGCGGAATCAACTGGTGGCTCGGGCACAGACACTAACCGAGTCATACGTCACGTACAATCACGATGTCATCGCCCTATGCCGTCATATTGACGAGCACCTGCGTGGGTCTGAGGAAGTGTTCATTTGCTGACAGGCAGACGATACCTTTAATTTTCTGGTTTGTAACAACTTTGCCACTACCATGCCATCGCCACAAGGTGCTCGTGGTTTGAAGAAGCCAATAGCCACCGTATTACTCAGCGATTCACCCACTCGCTAAACACGGCCGCAGCCATGGTATGAAGCAGCTCGCGAGAGACAAACGTAGAACAACGTCACACGCATTGTTCGACGGCAAATAGAAGCCACCTGTTGGACGTTTAATCAGACACCCGTTTTTTTTTTGAACGCACACCTCTGATTAACAAAAGCCATCAGTGAAGTTGATTCAAGCTATGCTGAGGCAGGAGTTTGCAAACCTTGACCTTCTATCAGCGTCTCACTTGACACGTCCTGAAGGTACGCCTTAGTCCCCAGGACACGCTCACCATTCACCTCCTACAATGCCCTTGCGCAACCCTTCAGAATGGCGAACACCCGATTACCAGCCTATCTGTTTTTCGTGCCACAAGCCTGGGTACTTTTCTCGCAATTGCAGCCGCCGCTGGTCAAACCAATCACGTCAGCCCTTCTTTGCCCTTACTTACAGCCACCCTACGACCCCTCGACGTACAGCCACCACCTTCTCCCCCAATCCCTACTAGCAGTCATCGTTCGAGCCAATTCCCACTGATGCCTCTTCGCCCAGTCCCAGCTACACTGACACTCCTTCGTCCAGTCGGCGCTACTCCCGCTCGCCGTCGCTGCAATGCCACCAATTCAGCTCTCCGCCGCATCGGCGTTGTTCCTCGTCGAACTTCTCTGGACGATGTCAGCAGGGAAACTAGATATATCGGCTTATGGATATGAAGCTGCAATATCAACGACGCCCGGAAATTCTCAACTGATGTTGCCCATACACAACGTCCTCTACTGACCACACTCATTGACACAGGCGCGCACCTGTCGATTAGAAGCGCTCGTCTACGCGCCCCTTGCAAAATATCATGACGCTATCTATGGTGAATGCAATACGTGTTGTCGATAGCGGTACTGTGCAAGTAATCGGAAGGTGCACTGCTCGTGTCAGCATCACTGGTCACAACACCATGGTATTTTTGGCTGTTTTAGCTTGCTACCCGAAACCTCAGGCTTAGCCTTGCTTTCCTTTCGGCACACTCTACCCTAATTGAGCGTTCTTCTGGTACACTCAGCCTCAATCTTCCACGCCTCCCCAACTACACTGAAAAGCCATTAGCCGCTTGAGCCCAACCATTTTCGTTCGCCTGCCACCTCGAGCTGTCATGTACGTGTCTTTGTCATCGGCTCCTACCGTTCCTGACAGCAATTACATCGCTACGCCGATTACTGACGTTCGACTGATGCACATTCTTACTGTGCCTCATACCATCGCAACCATTGCGGACAACTCTGTTCCTTGCGCTCCTTAATTTTGACCACAGCCTTCAAGAGTTGCCCCATCAGATGTCTACCCCAACTAACTGCCGTAATGAATAACAACGTCAGCGTTGTCTGCTCCTGGTGAAAGGGCAGTCTCATGGTCACCCAGTTCAGACAATTCTATTTTTTGAAACATGATTGGATCGGACCTTTCATCTTACCCCGCCGATGCTCTCGGCCAGGTTTCGACCTGATACAGTGACATTTTCGAGATCCCTAGTTGTCCTTTGCACCAGACTAAGATGCTCGCTTACCAAATCAACACTGACGACACTGCACCCACTCACCGGGGCCTGTACAGCGGGTCAGCACGTGAGCGAGAATTGATTTAAAAATTATTGCGTACTTACAGAGTGGATGATGAGTGGGGCGAAGCGTCCGGGTGTCCATGGGTTCGTCCGTCCGTACGTGCGTTCATCCGTACGTGCGTTCATCTTTCTCTCTGTTCATCTGTCCGTCCATCTAGTGAACACTCCAAGTACTGCAATCTCACATGTTTTAATCATATATTCCTCATATACAAGTACCGCCATCCAGCGGACATTCTTTAAACTAAACCAGAGGTGGCTACTAGTACAAACACGGCACGTACGACCCACAATGTAAGGAGCTTCTTCACTAAAGGAAGTGGCCAAATTGCTTACAAAAAACAAAATCGAACCGCCATCTAGCCCTTGGGCATCTGCCGTGATATTAGTAAAAAATAAAGACCTCTCATTGTGTTGCTGCATTGATTATCGCCACCTCAACAAAAATACTGAAAAAAACGTGCACCCTCTACCAAGCATTCACAATGCACTCGATTGCCTCCATAGCGCTCTCTTATTTTCATCTCTCAACCTCCGATCAAACTACTGGCGAAATACTGTAGACAGCATGGATCGAGAGAATACCGCTTTGACGGCCTTTACCAATTCAACGTCATGTGCTCTGGTCTCTGCAATGCTCTAGCAACCTTCATGCGAATGATGGACACTCCGCTTCAAGGATCCAACAAATGGTGAACATGTTTGTGTCACCTGGGTGACGTGATCTCTTCTTGCCTGCCTTCACAAACACCTTGAAGGCATTTCGACTATTCTATTCGTATTTCAACAGGCTCTCCTGCAGCTCAATTTTCTACTACTTTAGCCTTCGTCAAATTACTGTGCTGGGTCACTTTGTTGACGCTACCGCCCGGCAAAAGTACGTGCTGTGACAAACATTCCAGTCCCACGTTGTGCCCATGATGTTTGTAGTTTCACAGACCTGTGCTCCTGCTTTCGGCGGTTCATGAAAAACAATGCGGCATTCTGGTGGTCACTCATCAACCTACTCAAACAAGAAGCCCCATTTTGTTTGGGCCCTCTCCAACTTGACGCCTTCTCACAGCTAATCAGCGCTGTAACGACACGCCCTGTACTTACACATTTCGACCCCGATCCTCCAAAAGAAGTGCACACAGGCGCCAGTGGTCATCGCATTGGTGCAGTTCAGGCCCAAACTCAGCGGGCCAACGATTGTATGATTCAGTACGCGAATCGTCTTCTTTCAGAGTCTCAACACAATTATTCCATACCAGAACGGGGATGTCTCGCTCTTGTCTGAGCAGTTGCAAAATTCCGTCTCATTGTATGGCCGCCCTTTCCGTGTGGTCACAGATAATCAGGCGCTGTGTTAGCTTTCTTCACTAAAGGACCACACTGGACGACTTTGCCGTTGGGCGTTACGCTTTCATGAGTATTCCTACTCCGTTGCTTACAAGTCTGGACGTCTCCATCTGGGCGTCTTCATCTGGACACCGATGGCCTATCCCGCTACCCTGTTCATCAACCCCATGGATCTGATGGATTAAAACAGAGCCATGATGACCGAGGACTCAAATGTAACGGTCGCGGCAGAGTCTCCGACAGCGCACATAGCGCCCAGGCAGTCGACAAAGAGCAGTTGGCTGGCTGGGATGATGCGAACGCAGCCATCGTCGCGACAATGACCTCAGCGTTACAGTGCGGCTGCCGTGCCGGCATGGGTGACTGAGTCGACGGACGTGGAAACGCCGTGCTCGAAGAAGCGCACGAAGGTCACGGCGGGCAAGCAGGTCCACAGTGCATGGTCGGCCGACACGCCGCAGAGAGGTAGTGGACGCCTAAGCCGCGGCGAGGCGCACGTCTGCATTCAAGGTGCATGGTTGCGAGTTTGTGTCACCATTCGAAGACTCCGCAGGGTGTTCATGAGACCCAGAAGGCGTGCGCTCTACCAGAAGGTAAGCTCAAGTACACGTGCTCGTTGGAGTAGCCTGGTGGTTGTCCACCTGTGTGGGTAGTACACAAAGTGTGCTTTGTTGTGTCATAGGCGGAACAGGCATGTTGTACTCAGAAGCGTTGGTCATAGCGTCTCGGAATTTAGGCCCCGGTTGATTGCTAGTGGCTTTAACTTGGTCTGCGAGAGACTGCGATGCTGGTCGCTGCTGGCAGGACACGCAGAGCGTTGAGGTTGGCAGAGGTCGCCTTTGGACATCAGGGACGGCGAAGGTTCCGCGATCGAGAGGCGAATAGCGGGTGCAAGGACATCTGCGCCAGCCTCCGGCAACGTAGCCGTCATGGAGTCGGGTGAAGCCGCGGTGTCACGTGCCCTCGATGTCGCGGAAGATGTGCAGTTGGCAGGCACATGCAACGGAGCTGCGTACGAGGGCTCCGAGGAAATGCACCTGTCAGAGGAAAGGTCCGTCGCAGTGGGGGCATCTTCAACCTCGTGTTGGTGATCGGACGCAGGAATTGATGCTCCTGTAGGCGAATCAAATGTAGAACGAGTCGTAGACGGGGTAGTAAGGTCTTTGTCAAGGTAGGGCTGTGGGTCGTCTAGTACCGCTCGCTGGGGCGGAGGGGAAACCTGGAACTCGAGGCTCCCCGGAAGTAGGCGGTAGGTTTCACCGTAGCAGGCGAGCACCGCAGCGCAGAGGTCGTCGAAGGGTCGAGAACTGGAGGATAACTCGGTGTCTAGATGACACAGCTCAACCGGGAGGGCGCCCAGCAGGACAGAGTGCATCATCGGCTGCACCTTGATGTCATTGACCGCGAGAATGGCATCGGGCCGCACAAACCACGCTCGGGGGTAGACCGGGTGAAACGGAGAAAATGAATTTGATTGATTGATTGATATGTGGGGTTTAACGTCCCAAACTCACTATATGATTATGAGAGACGCCGTAGTGGAGGACTCCAAGAATTTAGACCACCAGGCGTTCTTTAACGTGCACCCAAATCTGAGCACACGGGCCTACAACATAACGGAGAAAATGGAGGGCAGAGTTGCGGAAGCAGCCCCGCCGCGGAGGTCTAGTGGATAAGATACTCGGCTGCTGACCCGCAGGTCACGGGCTTGAATCCCGGCTGCGGCGGCTGCATCTCCAATTGAGGCGGAAATGTTGTAGGCCCGTGTGCTCAGATTTGGGTGTACGTAAAAAAACCCCAGATGGTCGAAATTTCCGGAGCCCTTCACTACGGCCTCTCTCATAATCAGATGGTGGTTTTGGGACGTTAAACCCCACATATCAATCAATCAATCAATCAGAGTTGCGGAAGCATGGCAGCGGGCCACTCGGCGAAGGGCGTGTTCTCCGGGTCACCAATGTAGCGAGAGAGAAAGACGGGACGGCAGCCAACGTGGTCGTGTCGTTCTCTCGCCTCTTTATTATCCAAGGCGATTTGCCGAAGTGGAGCAGAGGCAGCTGCAACGTCCAAACCACGATGCACGTGAGCAGGATCTGCCCTCGCTATGCATCTGCTGCGTGAGCTATGCATCTGCTGCACGAAAGGTGCGGCGCGGTGGCCAAGAAAATGGTGATGATGATGAATGCCCATGATAATGTAGCGGGGCGCTACAATTCTATACGCTTCAGCAATATCACTCGTGCACTGGTCTCTAATCCTCGTCAACACAGTGGCTTTGTTAAACTCAGCTGAGCAGCCGCACTGCCGGCAAGGAAAGCAAGATGCGTGAATGGTGTACCTTTCAGAGAGCTAGTATGCTCCCTTAGACATACGTTGAGGCAAGGTTCTGTATGCCTAATGTACATGCACCCCATGACAGAATGATGGGGTACACAACTCTGCCCGCACAGTCAGAGAAACGCTTAGAGTGTTTTGTAGACCAATCTTGTGCACTGAGAGTGGCCTGCCCCTACTGCACTCTTTTGTCCACTCTCGTACACACGCTTCCTAGCCTCTTGCCAGCACTAAAGATAACCTTTATGTCATGATGACTGGCCAGCTTCTTCAACCGGTGCGACACAGCTTGCGGGTATGGGATAACGACGAACTGTTTTCGCAGATCCGAGGCCGCTCCCGCAGCGTCAAGGCCATCTTTTTGTTCCCTTTTTAGGCGATGGAACAGTCGCTGTCAAGGCAAGGACCAGGCACGGCAAACCAGCCGCGTCCAATCTGATAACCTGCGTAAAACATGTTGACATACAGCGTGAAGAAAGGACCTCTTGATTGATATGTGGGTTCTAACGTTCCAAAACCACCGTATGATTAGGAGCGACGCCGTCGTGGAGGGCTCCGGAAATTTCTACCACTAGGGCTTGCTTAACGTGCACCCAACTCTGCGCACACGGGCCTACTACATTTCCGCCTGCATCAGAAATGCAGCCGCCACAGCCGTGATTCGATCCCGTGACTGGCGGGTTAGCAGGCGAGTACCTTAGCCACTTGACCTGCGCGGCAGGGCAGGACAGAACTTTTTTAGAGCCGCATTAAGACAATACGTGGTCAATTCATTTTTTTAGAATTTTTGAATGAGCAGAGCGACAACCTAAAAGTTTTGTTTTTGAAACAAGGGTAAAACTACTAGTAAAAATGTGTCTCAGGAACTATAATCAAAGGTCTAAAAATAGCGAGACATTGTCTCTTGCGGCTCCAGAAGTAAAGAACTGCCCTATCTCTTCTGAAGACTGTAATTAATATGCACCGAGATAATGCTATTACCGCCGGGGAGTAATACTATGTAGCTGACATATAAGCGATCAGACAATGACAATGAAGTGGGCTGGTCAGTCCTCTGTTCGTGCTGTCCTCCACTTTGGTCAATGCTATACCAATGCATCCTGGAAAAAAACTATACGGAGCCATGCGTGGTGTCGATTTAACGAAACAATGAATACCACATTTTTCCCAGCGTTTTGGTGAAGTACCGTAATGCATCATGACCATGGTATTCGGGATTGGTTCCTTCAACGCATCGTTTCAGGCCGTCCGTCTCATTCAGCGTGTTTCTATTAGGAGTATGGGAAATTTTTCAACACCAAACATACCCCCAGGTGGCAACCTTACCTCAAACGTCGGTGTGGCTGCCAGAATTGATGCATACCAAAAATGACAGCATATACACGGGGTGAATTATGAAAAGTGAAGCGAATCTGGGTCCGCACGCCACTGCCATGCTGCTTCGACCTCCCTTGGTTGTACTGCAGGGTCTTCGCGGCGCGCTTCTGCCTCGCGCACCCGCACGCCGCCCTCCGCACACGCCGCTTAGCAGCCTTGTCCATCCTCCATCGCCGAGCCTCTGAATGCGCATGCGTGCCATAACGGCGCGTTTATTGTACTATAGAGCACAGCCCTGGCGTACGGTATCGCTGAAGAACACACGATCGTAGTCACGTGATTGTCCCTCTCTACTTGCGTACGTGTGACGTCAATCCTTCAATTCTACAAGTAACGTCCTCTAGCGTCATACCATTTCCATCATTCAGCATATAGTACAGTACCGCCCTCTGTGGCCGGTTCATGAAATAATGAGGGGCTGGTATTTGCCACCGGCGGTTACGACGGGGACGCTCTGGCGACACCATAAGGAGCTTCGCCTCTAAAATTGCTCTGCAGCGCATAGAGCAACGCGCTTCCTTTGTATGAATATACATACTCCGCGTTTGCCGCTTACACTGGCACCACGAAAAATTGTGGCCACCCAACAGACAAGACACACCGCGCATTGCGTTTGCCTCTTCTCGGTCCATGGAAATTCTTAGGCAGTTATACTTTACCGTTATCTGATTGTGGAGGTTAAGAGAATTGCGTTACCGTGCAGCAAACGTTCGCTGTGGACAGCGTCTTATAGATGAGCGGGATAGCGTTTACGTTGTTTACGTTTCCAATCTGGGACAGTGTCACCACCTATCGGACGTTTAATAAGTTCAAGAACAGGGAAAAGGAAAAGAAAACGAAAATGTTTGCCTATGCCACCACGCAAAGCATTGTCACAAGTGTAATGAAGGAATGATGACAACACCAGGGAACAACAAGCATCATCGCAGAGTAAGGCACCACGAGATCGGCGCTCGAGCTCCTTCATTTTCCTCATCCTCTCGCTATTTCGAATCTTCCACCTGCCCGTTTGGTTCGCCCAATAAACCTCTTTACATTTGGTGGATCGTGCTGGGTAACCACATCGCCTACACCCTGGAACTCCGATACCGCACCCTGCCATCGACCTTGAAAGTTGACGCTGCCCAACAAACAGTACCTCTCGTGGCCGCTACTTGCCCCGGCCCGGTTCACCAGCAAGACCCCCCGATCTTTGCGGGCACCGAAGACCAGGACGTCGAGGACTGGCTGTCGTCATACGGGATAATCATTGGACCCAACAGGTAGGATGACGGTGCTAAGTTGGGCACTGTCAAGTCAATTTTTATCTCACCGACGTGGCCAAGCTGTGGTATACGAACCACAAAACCGAGTTCCCGAATTAGTCCGCCTTCAACGACGCGATATGTGCCGTTATTGGTCGCCCTGCCTTACGGAAGCTATGCGCCGAACAACGTCTGCGCACACGGGCACAAGAACCAGGTGAAACTTTCACCTCATATATGGAAAGTGTGATTGATCTCTGTCGGCGCCTCCGTGCTTCCATGAGCGAGAGTGCGAAGATACAGCACATTATGAAGGTCGTCGACGATGACATTTTCCAGATGCTTCCCGTGGAGTCTCCTACCACTGTGGCTGAAGTAGTGAATTTGTGCCAAAGCTATGGTGAATTGCGGAGGCAACAAGTTCAGACGTGACGCTCATTACCGACAATCCAACCAGCGACCGCACTGGACATCATGACTGACCAGACAAACCTCGCACAAATGAAAGGCTTCGTGAGAGAGGAAGTGACTCGGCAGCTTTCTCTACTGCCTTTTGCTCAACGCCAGGAGCTCTCGCTGCAACAGCCACTGCGACACCCACCACTATTGGCTCCCATGCTCCGACATGTGGTCCAGGAGCAGATTTTCGAGGTTACGCCAGTGCCCTTGCAGCAGCCCCCCGTCACCACACCTCTTACTTACACTGAGGCACTAAAGTTGCAGCAGCTACACAAGCCCCCGCCTTTCCAGGTACTGCTGCATACTTCAGCCCCGACTCAGCCATCCACCACCTGGGTTCCTCCCATTGCTCCCACAGCCTCAACTCACCCGCCTGCTCATGGGCTCCTACCTTCTTCGCCAATACTTGGAGTACGTGCGATATCCGGCCCATCTGTTTTGCGTTCGGCGGTCCTAGCCATATCACCTGATACTGCCGTCGTCGCGTGCCAGGATACTCAGACGCCCGGACAAAGAGCGGCTTCATGGACCTTTCTCTATCTCGTCTGGAAAATTCGGATCCTCATTCAAGCTCATCTTCACGGAAATGTCCGCGTACTATGTTTGGTCGCTCACCTTCACGCCGTCGTCACTCCCTGTCACCCATGCATCGTCGGCCAGCTCTCGAACACGATGGTACCTAACCGCCGCAGTTCAGGAGGCAAGAACTGCGCAGTCGAAATGCTCACGTCCTCGGACATTGCCGTCGAATATTGCCGAAGTTTTTGTAGAAGGTACTCGAGCATATGCTCTAGTGGGTACCGTTGCTACCGTTTCCGTGTTAGATGCTAAACTTTGCCGCAAGCTCCGAAAAGTGACGGCGCCTCTTGATATGATGTTCTTGCAGACAGCGAATGGGGAACCGGTTCAGCCTGTAGCCGCCTGTACTGTCCGACTGATGATCGCGAAGGACCACTACACTGTTGAATTTCTTGTCCTTTCGCCATGCTCACACGACATCATACTTGGATGGGATTTTTAGGGGTGAAGCTTCTTATAGCGGCACCCGTTCATCCCTTGTAGTCCTAGTGTGCAACCAGTATTACATTTTGACCTCCAAGGTGCTGCCGGTGAGAGATTCTTTCTGCGCGTTGTGGAACAATAAAAAATTCGCAGCGTGCGCGTTAACTAAAAGCCAAATGGTCCTGTCTTTCATTTCCCATTAGCAGCCATCGGCATGTACATTGAGCACTATCTGGCAGGAAAAAGTTGCTACGTTATACTCGCTGGGCGTAATCTCCTTGGTTTTAGAAAGGTTTAGCGAACGTTGGGCCACAGTGCCATGAATACAGTGAACTAGTATACACCACGAACTCGAGGTTAATAAAGGTGGGAAGTAGACACGAAGCGCAAGCCGTAAGAAAGTGTGTGTGTGCCTCCTCTCGTTCAGTCCTTGGAATATCCGCTGGATGGCGGTGCTTCTATATGGGAAATATATAATGAAAAGGTGCGAGGTGTAGTTACTTGGAGTGTTGAATAGATGATCGAACGGCCACAGAGACAGATGCATAAACGGACGCGAGGGTGGCTGCACGGACGAATGGACGCATAGACGGACGCAGGGGCGGATGCGTGGACGCACAGATGGACGTGCGGACTCACGAACAGACGCACGCACGTACGGGTGAATGGACGCACCGATGGTCACACAAACGGACGCATGGACGGACGGAAGCAAGAACAAATGGCCGGACGTATGCTTTGCCCCACTCTCCATCATTCACCCCGTGGATATTCTGCCATTTTAATGAAGTTCTTTGCTTGCCTGGACTCCGTAGTCTGACGCTAGGCGCGACCAGTGTCCGTCGGCACGGCTCGATGGCAACCGGTGCGAAACACGGCATGCTGCATTTTGCGCCGATGCGTTACCCAGACAACACTAAGTTGCCCTCTTTTTTTTTGTCGCGTAACCACGCTTTATTGATTATGCTAGATCGGAACTTGAACTCTTCCCGTTTTACGACCAATCAAGCAGCCGCATACAGCTCACCGTACACAAACTCGTCGTCAAAGAAGGCACTGAAATTCCTCCGACAGCAGCTGTCTTGCTCCCCGTGTTCTGTGACGGCATTAGGGACGAAGCTGCATTCTTTGAATCGTCAAGCATCTTCTTTAGTCGAAGATCACTTCTTCTGCCTTATTCAACTATCTCCATTTCTCAAGGAAACAGGGCTCTTTGCCTCATCAATCCCTTTCCGTATCCCGTCGAACTGTTTCAAGGTGAATCTTTTGGACACGTGCATGCCATTGATAAAGAACAAATTTTTACCATGCCGCTAGATTGTTCCGGTGACTACGACGCCATCAGTGCCCTCAACCCTTACAATGTACCACCTTCTGAGCTTTTCGATTCATCGATCACCGAAGGACTATCGCCACCTGAACGCTCTGAGCTTCTTCAGCTGTTCTACCAGTTTCGTGAATCCTTTGACGTTGCTCAGCCAACCTTTGCCCGAATTTTCAGTTTTTTTTTTCACTACATCGACACAGGTTCCAACGCGCCAGTAAGACAGTGACCATACTTTCTTTCGGCCATGGAACGTCAGGTTATCACCGAAAGGTTGAGGATATGCTCAAGCTCGACGTTATCCTACCTTCCCAAAGTCCATGGGCATAACCTGTCCTCTTGTTAAAAAGAAGGATCGTACAATTCGCTTCTGTGTTGATTGCAGGCGCTTTAATAAGATTACTCGCAAAGACGTGTACTATTTGCCCAGGATTGATGACGCCCTTGATTGCTCACAAGGTACCGAGTTTTTTTTTTTCGTCGTTAGATTTACGTTCGGGGTATTGGCCGGTGCCCTTAGCAGATGCCGATCATTCAAAAACAGCCTTCGTGACACCGGACGGGCTATATGAGTTCAATATCATGCCCTTCGGCCTCAGCAATGCGCCGGCCACATTCCAGTACATGATGGACTCGGTTCTGCGGGGTTTGAAATAGAACATATGCCTCTGCTACCTCGACGATATTGTCGTCTTTGCACCTGATTTCGCAACACATCTTTTACGCCTGAAAAATGTCCTCACATGTATGAAGAATGCGCAGCTCCAACTGAATCTCAAGAAATTCCACTTCGCTGCTCAGAAGTTCACGATTCTCGGTCACGCCGTATCAAAATATGGCGTTTTTCCCGACCCGGCTAAACCACGCGCTGTCGCGGAATTTCCCAAACCGACGACTGCAAAACAGCCATGCAGCTTTGTAGGATTGTGCCCCTACTTTCGTCGGTTTGCGCGCAACTTAGCCTCCATAATTGCCCCTTTGACCCAACTTTTAAGCAGTGCCAACGACATCTCGTCATGGTCTTCCGAGTGTGATCATGCATTTACCACTCTTCGCCGTGTCCTGACATCACCGCCTATATTGTGCCACTATGATCCCATGGCTGCCACTGAGATCCATACAGCCGCCAGCGGTGTCGGTGTCAGTGCAGTTCTCGCTAGACGCAAGCCTGGATCCGCTGAGTATGTCGTCGCCTACGCCAGCAGAACGCTCAACAAGGCTGAGGCAAACTACAGTGTTACCGAAAAAAGAGTACTTAGGCATAGTTTGGGCGATTGTGAAGTTTCGCCCATATTTATATGGCCGCACCTTTGGCGTAGTTACAGACCATCATGCCTTATGTTGGTTGTCATCGCTAAAGGATCCATCAGGTCGCCTTGCTCGTTGGGCTCTGCGACTTCAAGAATATGACATCCACGTCGTGTACCGTTCCGGCCGCCAACATGCCGATGCTGTTGCGCTCTCACGATCGCTACTGTCCACTGAGGCTGCCTCTGTATCTTCTATAGAACATGCGCTGTCAGCTCTTGGCATCGGCACAATGTCCTGTGCACAGCGCGACGATCCATGGATAACTTCGCTTCGGGACGTTTTATCTGGGGTACCGATACTTCCAACCAATCGAGCAGTGCGACGCCAGGCTTCGCACTTCTCCATTCGAGGTGCCCTCTTGTACTGGCACAATTACTCACTAGACGGCAGAAAGTGGCTGCTCGTTATTCGCCAAAAGCTGCGCTCTACAATCCGTGCATCATTTCACTACTACTCGCAATGCGCTCGCGCCGGTGTTTTCCAGAACTACGAACGTTTAAGAAAGCGGTACTACTGGCGTGAGATGTTTACTTTTGTTCGACAGTTTATTTGCGGCTGCCACGAGTGTCAGCGACGAAAACAGCCACCGAATCCAGGAGCAGCTCCACTACAACTGCGTACGTGCCCCGACCGCCCATTCGATCGCGTCAGAATTGACCTTTTTGGAACACTGCCATTGACCACGGCAGGTAACCGGTGGGCTATCGTTGCTGTAGATCACCTGACGTGGTTACGCCGAAAGCACTGCTCTTCCTACACTGACCGCTCAGGACGTCACATCTTTCATCCTCCGTCGGTTTGTGTTGTGTCACGGCCCTCCTCGCGAGCTCCTCAGTGACCGGGGCCGTGTATTTCTATCCGACGTAATCTGAGCACTTCTCCGTCAGTGCCATATTGTAAACCGTATGAGTACTGCTTACCACTCTCACGCGAATGGCCTGACTGAGCGGTTTAATCGGAACCTGGGTGACATGCTCGCGACGCATGGGGCATCTGACCAAACGAACTGGGACATTTGCGACCAACGCGTACAAAACCGCTACTCAAGTAACCACCGGCTTTTCCCCATTCGTCCTTCTATGTGGACGTCAACCATCGCAAACAATTGACACTTTGCTGCCATACGCACCAGATGCATCTGAGTCCGACCGTGTCCGAAGTCGCCCGTCGCGCCGAAGAATGCCGCCAACTAGCGAAGCAGTTTACTACGGCTGACCAGCAACGCCAGAAAAAGGCCCGTGGTGACGACCACCCTCTTGCCGCAAAGTTCGCCCCTGGAACCCTTGTATGGCTGTATGTACCATCCTGTGCACCTGGTTTGTCTACCAAGCCACTTTCGAATTACCATGGTCTATACCGCCTGGTAGAGCGCACATCGCCCGTACTTTGTGATGACTGTCATTTCACTACATTTCTGTTTCTGTTTTCTGCGCTGTTAATGTACGCCTGCATGTACAATCTGTACGCCCACCTGCTATGGTCTCGGAATGAGATTGGCAGTATTGAAAATAAATAAATAAATAAATAAATTAAGCCATTGAACCGCTTACATCACTCGGTGACCATCGTCGGCGTGGACACGATATTGTTCACGTGGACCGCTTCAAGCCGTACTTCGACCCGCTCGTTTGCAACAGTTAGATCGCCAGGGTGGCTTCATCTTTCTGGCCGGGGCAATTATAGTGAAGGAATGATGACTACATTAGAGAACAACAAGCATCATCGCAGAGTAAGCCACCACGAGATTGGCGCTCGAGCTCCTCCATCTTTCTCGTCCTGTCGCTCTCGAATCTTCCACCTGCCCGTTTGGTTTGCCCAATAAACCTCTTTACATAAGTTTATTTTATTGACATTAAAAGTAAATAAATATAAACCACGCACCAAATTCGAAAACACTGCCCATTTGTTGCCTTCACTACCACGGTAATGTTAAATCTGAAAAATATCGCGCATACGGAAAGTGGTATAGGTGACGCACGTGTCTGCGCACGCGCACTTTGATCCCGCTATCACGGTACACCCGGTATCCCGGTAAGTCCGCTATACTATAACTGTACAATATAGACTTTTAACATGCTACGGAAACAGGTTATGGAAATACGACACGCTTTCTTTTCGTATGTGCGTACAATGGTCTCGCATGCGCACTCGTCAGCTCGTTTCGTGTTGCCGTCTTCCCGTAACCTGCTTTCCTAGCTTGCTAAAACTCTCTATTAATTCCAGCTTGCCCCGGATTCGCGAGATTAGCCGAAGTTTGCCATCCAATAAGTCGCGATTTTTTTTATGCCACATCACTTTCTCTCGTTCCCCACCAACGCCTCCTAGAAAAACTACGCCTGCAACGTTGCTCTCTCTTTAATTGAGAGTTTGCTGCCAGTACAAAATCTTGGAGGTCATGCTTCCTACCGCGTGTTGCGACCGTCAGCCGCGTGGGACCGCTTGCCTCCGTACCGCTCTGTCACGTGACATTACCGTACCTCTCTGTCACGTGACAACACAGCTGCTCGGAGGCAACTGGGAGAGCATTGCTTTGTTTGCAGGGGGTGACCGCCACAGGCGTTCACCTCCGTGCCGGAGGGGGAGGGCAAAATGCGAGGGTAGGGCGGCGCGTTTGCGGCTCACGTTCCAGGCCTAACATTTTTAGGAGGCATTGTCCCCACTCACCTATGAACACAAGAGTTTCTTTATTCATTAATAATGAATGTTAGTCATGAATGTTAGTCAGTTAGTTAGGCAGCGTCGCCTATAACTTCCTAGTGAATGTCACCAAGCTACGAGCAAAAGTCTCCATTTTTCTTTCAATTTAGCTACAGAAGTCGCCGCTCTAGAAATGTGTGGCAAGCATAGTAGTAAATGTCAAACATTATGTATAACCCATAACTATTCAGTACAATCTGTAACTCCTTAAATATACTGAGGTTTTTCAAAGCTAGTGGCATTTCCAGCTTTACTAAGGGATCGCTTGGGGTCCATTGGTTATCCAACTGGGAGACTAACCATGAGCCGTTATGAAGGAAACGCTGATGATATTTTTCAATTGCAGTCTCAATGGTGTAAAGGTGAAAACACGGTGACCCTCCTGTCGGAAGTACGAGTGCCTTGCTCCTAATCAGATTTACGTCCCCGCATGAGTATTAAAAGATTTACTGAAGTTAATCAGACAGAATTTTTAAAGAAATCTGCCATTGTTGATTGCTATAGCTTTTTGATACGAGCTAATGTGATACCAAGTCCACTGCACATTTCTTATAAACATTTAAATGAACGAATAGACAATACGATATGGCAAGTTGGCATACTTTTTACAGCAGATGCTTCTCGATAACAGTGAAAAATACCTAAGCAAATATTATTTTATTGCACACATTCCACCAATCCGCCTCTCGTCCATTAGTATCTCTAGGAGCATTACACACTTTCTACGTACCACGGAAGGGACACTATTCGTAAATTCTGAAGGCCCCGTGTAATGAACCATCAATTGGGGAAATGCCGCTTCCCAAATTATGAAGTTTCTTAATGTCACTAGTCCCTTTATTGGGGGAGGTGATCGCCGGGCTAATTCCAAGGGCTGAAGTATCGGCCCCCCGAACTGCACCTTGAAAGCTCGGACAATTTAGAAATGGTCCCATTTGGCGCACTAGTGGACGCCGGCTGTGGTCCAAAAAACGAGCCAGAGCCGTGAGTTCATAAACAAACAGAAATATATTCTAAAACACGGCAAATCAAAGAACACACAAATATGCACTCTCGGCAATCGTCGGATACAATATGTCACCCCACAAACAACGGGCTGCAAAATAAATTCAGATACATTCACAGCAAGGGACAAAAACAACAATACGCGCTACAATGCAATCACATGGATCAAACAACCAAAGCACTTAAAGACTAAAGAGTTCGTAAACCTATTCAGTCCAAAGTTCTTGGAACAAAGTTTGAATAATATTCTTCCACGAATCACTAACTCAAAGTCCAGCACTGTAGTCGATCCGCTGCCCCCGAAGTTTCTCTTCCAGGAAACTTTGTTTGTTCAAATGTTCACACTCAAAGCACCAAAGTTATTCGCCGAAAACATGCCGGCTTCTCACGCGCTGTGGTTGCAAGACGCGTCTTCGCTCTCTGGCGGTAGACACATACATTTCTCCTGCTTGTTGCACAAGCCTTCATTCTTCAGGTGGAAACCCTCTTCCTCACCTGCTTTGTCACTGACGACAAAAGCCTGCGCCCAACGGCGAAACAGCTCGACACAAACTTGCGCTGAACTCCCTTCATCTCCTGCTTTGTCACTGAGGACAAAAGCCTTCGCCGACACGGCGGAAAGATCCTACGCACACTTGCGCTAAACTTCCTTCATCTCCTGCCTACGAACACTGGCGTAAACTGTCTTCGTCTCCTGTCACCACTTTCCGCTGCTCACTTAAGTACCTTTGCGCGAGTTTCTGAACTTTTCTAATCCTTTCGTCGGCGCGCTGCACAGCCGAGGCTGGGGAAAGGGCGAGCCTTTACGAGAACAATCCGCGACACGTGACGCAACTCTGCATCGCCACGCCAGTTTTCTTCGAGATTTTTCCAGCGATCTCTCGCCAGCCGATGCGAGAAGGTCGGTCGGAGTAGTGGCGCGTCCAAGGGAAAAGTCGGCGCACCCGAGGAGTTCTTTGATGTTTGTTTTCTTTCTTAACGCTGCCTTCAGAAAGCGACAATGTGGCGCCCGCTATCGTTGTCAACACCCAAATCCGGAGGCGTGCGCTTTCTCGAGCGCTCGTTTGTGACACTCAACTCCTTTACTGTAACCTAAGGTCACACTTAATTCCTATGTGGACTCCGAAACGGACTCCAAAATGTCCAGCTTCCTCTTATTGCCAAGTTTCATGTTAGTCAAGGTTACACGGGAAGAGAGCCTCTCTGCTTTGGCATTTGAGATCAGAAATGTCAGAATCCTGATATCTTTATTGGCGAGCGCTAAGAAAGAGCACACAACAGCAGCGTCCCTGAGTGCTAGCGCCTCATATCAAAGGCTTTTGGGGGAATGGGTTTCAGTTGAAGCAAATAAACACAGAAGTAGTCACTACAACAACAGAGGGATGAAGTGTGTAGCGTTTTTTCAGATGAACAAAACAATTTGAATGCAGTAGAACCATACGTCCAGCAAGTAAATAACCAACTCACAACACGTCATAAATACCACCTTCGAAAGTACTGCTTCACCTTCGCAATGCCCGCACCACACTTTCTGTGCGGTGAAGTTTACAGTACACATGCACCTCGGAGCAGTTTCTGAAAGCTGCCCAGACAAGCCGACTACTAACTGCCCTCAGCTATACAGAACACTTGGTGCTATTGTCGGAACACGTGGCCTACACGTCATCTGGACACCTTAGAAGCGACAGTTAAGAAAAGCTTAAAGCACCTGGAAACTTTCTGTTTGGCGTCGCAAAAGTCTGTTCCCAGATTTGGTGGTAAGTGTTTCCAAACTGCCACCAAATCTGATAAATTAGCCCCTTCAGCTGTGCCTTTCTATGAGGGCTCTGTGCCATCTGTTTCACATTCCACGAATGCCTGTGCCCACATCAGCCGTTTTAATGAACACAAATTACACACACCGCGAGATGCACAGGTCGCGGTGTGTTCTGTTGCTGTGCGCGCAGCTCTACAATTGAAAGATCGGACTCGATCGTTTCTCAGAAATGCGAAAACCACAAGCGACGACATGTTTCAGTACACGCTCAAGCAGAGAAGAATTTGTGCACCGCGTTTAAATACATTGGTCTCGTGGCCCCGAAGCAAGCAATATATCCTTAGCTGTGCGGGCCTTGTGGACTGCGCACAACGACGGGATTTTTCGGAAAACTGAATAGGGTCGCAGTAGTCGGTGCCCTCACTCCAACAGATCATGCTCCATCGTTTCTGAGAAATATGGCGCTCTCTCTGCCCAGTTCATCTTGCCACGTCAACCACGGACGAGGCCGGGGATGCTACAGCATTTGCCCTCGCTGCGGCCGCGCAAAACATGTCACTCAGACTCGTGTGAATATTGCCGCTTAATTTCACGTAAAGGAAACTGTTTGGACGAGGACGAAGAACCATGTGTAGTACAACGCAAGGTTCTCTTGAGCGTGACAAGATCGGTGGAGCTGCTGGGTACGACGACTCACGACTGACCCCATGCACAAAAGGCCACCCAGAAGCCAAAACACGAACCCTGTGCCCGGGAACACGCCACCTCACAGAGCAAAGCGCCTCCTACGAGGCCTACCACCAGAAATACCAAAACAGCTCAGGGCGACTATTACTGCCACTCCAGGCACCATAGAAACTCCTGCGTCGTCTACGCCGATCTATTGCACTGTTCAGAACTTGCTGATGCCTAGTAGCTTTCACGAAAAGCTGTTTGAGAATGTGGACGACTGGCTGAGCGAGTTCAAACATGTTGCAGCGACCAACTACTAGGACGAAGCTGCCAAACTCCGCAATGTCAACACCTTCCTAAAGGACGGCAGCCTAACGTGGTTCCTGAACAAAGGTGACGCCTTGACGTCCTGGAACGAGTTTCAATATCACCTCTTGGAGATCTACATAAGCCTCGACCACCGCGAACCTGCTGAACATGCATTGCACTCACGCATCCAGATACCTAATTAGACTGTCACCATGTACGTGTAGGACATGACGCGGCAATGCCGGAGAAAAATGCTGCGCTCTCTGGTGGGAAGCGTGAAGAAGCAGCTTCTTGCTGGTCTAGTGCAGTCCTCCGAAGAAAATAGCGGATTTTTTTTATTGAAGCCACTACTATTGAGAAGGTACTGCACGAACGGTATGCCTATTCGACCGGCAAGTGAATACTGCACCATTTCCCGACTTTTGTGAGCAAGGGCGTTGAATGGATTCGAGAAATCGTTCGTCTGTCATCCACGAAAAAATGGCCAAACTACGGGGTAAGGCAGCCGGAGGTAAGCTCCATCACCAGTATTATCCGGGACGACGTCCAGCAGGTGCTGCACAACCGTCATTGTCAACCGATGGCTAACAATTTATAACCACCTCCTGTGTCCAGTGATGTTGGGAACCGTACATATGCCGAAGTCCGGCGCACTTCCATGCCAGTCTCTTGCCCTGCAGTCCACATTCAGACAATGTCGCCAGTTGCAATTCAACCAGCACACGCTTGTTTGGACATCGAAGGTCGCCATGCTCTTATGCAGAAGTCCTCTCTCTGGTATCCATCGGATATAATACCCCTCTGCTACCATTGTGGTGAAGCCGGTCACATCTATTGGGAATGCCCGTACCGACAACTTGGACTGCAAGGTTTCTATATTGGTTCGCCTCGTCACACACTTCGTCAGAGGCCGAGAGAAATCGAGGACTACCTCACGCAGCAACGTCTTTCTCATGGCGTCAATCCTGGCTACCATCTCCGCCGTGACCATCAGCCATTGTGCCACATTTCGGTACCACAACACGGGAATGCTCCCCAAGCCCTCAGCGAGAAAACTGAAGGCAACGACCTTCGGGGCTGAGATCGCTTGGACTCGAAGTGCGGAAGGCCTCCCATCGACGCTTGAACGAAAGGCAGTAGACAATGAACTGACGTCTAAGTGCAGTGCTATAGAAACGCCCGATTCCACGTCTGAACGTAGTGACCGAGTCAATTTCAGTTTCAGTTTATTTTCAATATCTAGATACAGCGTACAGTAATGTTGTAGGCAGTGGACAAAAAGCCTCAAAAATGGGCTTTAAAACGTTCACTGTTCATAAAATTTTACAGACAGCAAGCTGTACGTAGCAAGCAATATAATGCAGTACAGGAGTGCGAGTAAATAAAAAACAATAAACAAAAAAATTCAATAATACACATTCACCTAATACAGTGTTTTTACGAAAGTGAAAAGTGTAGTCATTATACAGGGAGTGTTGAATGAAGTCAATAACCTAAATAAAGTAATACAGGCTAAGCATCACGAGCGAAATTCTGCCGCTAAAACAATCACTGAGAAAAAAGAAAGAAAAAAAGAAAAAAAATGACAGGAAACAGCAACAGTAAATACTTGAAGCACGAAAAGTGAAAGTCGAAATGACGCACACGGTAAAAAACTTGTTTATTTAAGAGACGTAGTCACTGTATGCACAAAATTTGTTCCCCATAACTAGTTCTACAACGCGAAATCTCCCACATTTCCCGATATCTGGTGTCACGTGTATGGACGTTAAGTCACAAGTAAGCGATGCTTCTAAGAGATTGGTATTTTTTTTCTAAATTCTGATTCATAGCATTGAATGAGTATATTTTCATATAGGTTTGGAAGCGAGACAAATTGCAACTCACAAAAAAGTAGTTTTTAATGACTATTGTGTAAAACATTTGCAATGTCTCAGATGGCTTTTTTGCATAAACTATACTTTTTTCATGTCAGAAGCAGTTGCAGTACCCCATACTAGGTAGCAGTAACTTAAAACTGAGATAAATAAATAGTTGTCAATGAGAAGCTTCAGAGTTTCGGGAAGTGAATAACGCCCCTAAGACAATAAGCCAGCTACTGGAGCTAATTTGACTGCCGTAGCTTCTATGTGAGGATCTCGTGACATGTGCTCTTCGAAAAGAACACCTAGACATTCAACTGTAAATAATAAATGAATATGTGAGTCATGAAACTTCAACACAACTTCGGAATCAATTTCACGAATCCTGGGTCTAAAAAGAACGGCTCGACAACCCAGTGCTCATATACGGTCTTCCGGTCAGCGCATGGGTAGACACAGGGGCAGATTATTCTATTATAAGCGGAAAATCGGCAACCAGCCTGAAGACAGTGGCTACAGTTTGGAATTGAATGCGTATTCGCACGACTGGAGGCCACGTAGTTAAACCATTATGTCCAGTGCCGCAAGAGTGAAAATACGCCAGTCAACATTTCTGGTCACCTGTCTTGTACTACGTGACTGTTCTCGTCACCCCGATATGGGCTTTCTTCGAGATAATGGCGCGATATTGAATCTCCGCAAGCGAATGGGGACTTTTTCGACGCAACGACGCAACGAGCGTGTGACATCACCTCCCCGAGCGACAGCTTTCGTAGAAGTCACTTGTGAAGATCTCAGAGACGGTGACGCGGTAACCGGGAACAACTTATTCTTTTTGTTGCTTCAAGGGGTGTGTGGCCAATCATTGTGCGTGTTCGTGATGGACGGTCGCAGGTACTCGTCATAAATTTCACGTTCGAGCCCCGACATATTTTCCTTGGAACCACCGTGACCTTTGGAGACCGTGTAGCGGACGTAACCATCGGAGTGCTTCGCATCTGGAGAAATGGTCATGGAGACATTTTTCTGGACCACAACCACGTAAATTCGAAGTTTTCGGACAAAAGGAAGGCCGTATTTCACATTCCTTTGAACGAATTTTGATCTCGCCTCACCTCTTCATCTATAGTTTCTCAAACACCTTTCACGAAGCACCTAATAATTAATGACGATGGCCGCGCATGCCGCGCATGCGCGTATTCAGTTGCGATGCTGAGAAATAAAATATCGCATGACAACAGGCAGCCAGACTACCACAGTGCTGTCTTTGCCGGCGACAACAACTCTCGAAAGCACAAAAGTCTCGCAGCAAAGACATCTGAGGTGCTCAGGTCAGAAGCCTTATTTTCCGACAAATATTTTATGATGTGTCGTGTCTTACACCATTTCACACCAGTTTTTTATTCTGCTGGGGCTCTGGTACCCTCCACCGTCTTGAGCAAAGGAAAGCTTCGTTGAAGCTGACGGTTCGTACAGGAAACGTTTTATCCCGAACTATTTTGTTGTAACATCAACATCCCACATTTATATGCAACAGCACTTGAGACAATGCCTGTGGCTACCAAAACCTAAGCACGTGAAATTTTAATCTCACAAAATGAGCACTTTTCAAACTTCATGACAGAAAGGCCTCTAAGACGTAAGTCTTCTTTGGCTCAGGAATGTGCCCCTAGCATTTTTTTTCAACGGCACGCCATTTCTCGATTTGTCATTTTTGCGACGATAACCAGGACAGTTTTATGACGAACATACGTTGTTGTTGTTGTTGTTTTCATATTGTCATGAATGCTTCTACACGGATGTTCTTACTCATTCCTTATACACCCGTTTGTTATCCTGCGCAACAATAGCCACAAGCGTTCTACCACGACATCTACACAAATCAACACAAACATCGGTGTTTAACTGTGCTTCCTCCTTTCCACAAATGTCATTTTGGCTTTCTAGAACGCAACCAGATTGTCTGTGAGCGATTATAGTGTTACGTTAAGCTTAAAGCATATGAACCCAAGATTCATTTTAAACACTAATGCGCACACCTAAACTGCAGCTGGACAAACGTGTACGTATTCACTCGTCTTCATTTATGCTGCACCAAACACTGCGAGAGTTGTCTGAAAAAAAATTTAACTCTAGTGCATACTCCCACAGCTCCACAAGGCCAGCTTTAAGAAAAAAAAATAACAGCATATTTACAGAGTGCATGATGATGAGTGGGGTGAAGCTTCGGAGGGTTTTATCGCTACAGCGTGAATTGTTCCGTCTACTGGCCGCGTCCATCCGTCTGTCTGTCTGTGTGGCTATCCGTCCAGTCATATGTATGTTTGTATGTATGTATGTATGTATGTATGTATGTATGTATGTATGTATGTATGTATGTATGTATGTATGTATGTATGTATGTATGTATGTATGTATGTATGTATGTATGTATGTATGTTCATCCGTCCATTCGTCCATCCAGTGAGCACTCCAAGTACACTCACCTCACATCTTTTCATTACATATACATCATATACAAGTACCGCTATCCAGTGGACATTTCAAGAACTATACGAGAGGTGCCTATCTACTACATGCTTGGAGGTCACCCGACTTACGGCTTAAGGCACTTCGCCACTACGATACAAACTAATTGACCACTCACACGTGCTACCTAAGGAACGCCTCCAACTTCAACGCACTTCCTCTCTCTCGGCGACACCGCTGCGGGAACGCCTTGTGGGTCGCCGTTGCTTACTGTTTCAGCCATTTTGAAACTAACAGCTTAAAAATTACTGACGCGTGCCTTTATACTCGCGATATGCTGCTGTTGTCTGACCATGTGCAGTGAAGAACTCAGCAATACATTGCGTACTGAGCGCATACACTGCATACACCACTCACTGAAGATACCCACACACCGACACAGTGGCCGCAGAAGCTACACGACGCTGCGCCAAAAAACGGTAGCCATCTCGCCAACCAGCAATGGACCATCCAGCAGACCCTCGAAGCCGCCGCATGGGTCCCTGTCAGTCCCTACGTGACAGGCACCCGTTAAGCGCTAAGCGAATTCTGCAGCGCAAGAAAAAAAATTGCGGCATACCCAAAGAGTGAATAATGATGAGGGGGAGAAGTGTCCATCAATCCGTTCATCTGTCTTTCTCTTTGTTCTTCCATCCGTTCATCCATCCATCCATCCGTCCATCTGTCTGTCTGTGTGTGTCTGTCTATTTGTTTGTCTGTTCGTCCGTGTGTCTGTCTTTTGTCGGTCTCGCGACGAGCACGAGCCCCGAGGGCCTCCACTTCAATTCGTCTATGCCCCGCCAACGATCTGCAACGTACGGTGACCATCCAGGAAATAGAGAGAGGCCCTCCTTTTTAGCGAACCCAGGTACAACCCACGCAGCAGCCAATCGGAGAGTAGCAGTAGAGCGCCATCTAAAATATTCTCACCCAACTGCAGTTTGTGTGTACGTCTATCAGATAGCACCGTCTATTATAGTGTTCGAGAGATACTGCCTTCCTTTCATCTTGTCTTGCCTTCTCTTGGTTACGCTTGACGCAGGACAAGGTTAGACTAAGAGAAGCGTCCCCCCTAAAATGAAGTTTTTACGATAAGTAGGGCCACACAGAAGCCGTGTAGCAATACAAAACGACGCCTTGTAAACGTTAGTTAAATCATTTTTCCAATGTAACTTCTTTCTAAATGTCTGCTCTTCAAAAGTAATAGCCGTCCAATGTTATTCTTTTTGGTAATCCCTAATCTGTAATGCTGTTTAAGTATTTATACCTCTAGGTAAAAGAAATTGGCGTTGTAGATTATGAACGTCTTGAGAATGTAGTTTTAATGCAAGCTACAGTTACTGCTGTGTGAGTAGCAAGATTGTATGCGCAAAATCAGCTTGCATGAACAAAAGTTTCCTCTTCGTAGAGCACCCTGTTCATTCACGTATCTGCCATACGCAGGGTCGAGGCACGTGCCAGGCGCACTTCAACATCGTGTAAGGCGATGCCGGCTCCCAAAAAGCAGTCATGTGAAGGCACAGGTAACAACAAGAATGCCGACGAGGAGTCCATGAGGACTTCCCAAGAAAGCAGCCCAGAAAATTCTGCCCTCACCCAGACGGTAAACAGTTTATCGCAGCGCTTGCGGTGCTCGATTACTACTGGTGTCCTTCAGATTTCTCTAATATGCTTCGTGTTCAATCAAGCTTAGCACTGTAAGGTCGGAGGTATCGTCGAAGAACCCTCTCGCTAAGTCCTCGTCGGTGAATTGGCGCTCAGTTGGCCTACAGTTACCTGTTTGGTATTACATGTCACATTGTCAAGCATTGTTGTGACTGCGGTCGTTCCTTCGCTTATACTTGATACGCAGGCGCGTGAGTTGTCTGAGTTTTTCTGCGCTCAACGTAGATAGTAACGTCGAGGTTGGTATGTAGCAACGAAAAGAAAACAAAAAACTATATTCGTAAAGCTTGGTAGCGTAAAATTGACGAAGACAGGAAGGAACACGAAATACAGGACAGAGTTTTAATTTCTGTGTTCCTTCCTGTTAACGTCGATTTTGCGCTATCAAGATTTAAATTTGTGAACCAACTAGCGCGGCCACACATTCTTTCAGGAAGCGATATTTGTGGTTGGAACCATAATGTCATTCATTATTTACTTTTGTAGTGGTACCAAAGTTTTTTTTTCACTCGTTTTTTGGTTCACGGAAATCTTTAGCAATCCTAAAATATAGCGACCATGCAACATGAGCCGTAGTTCGTATTTTTTATTGCAATAGTAGCTCGTATCTCCAGCAGAAATTCCTAAAATATGCAGAAATGGCACAAAAAACAAAAACATTTGCAACCATAAATGTTTGCATAGACGAAAGCGGACTATCGTGCGCCTATCATGATGGTCATCGTGGAGAGGGGATTCTCGACACTAAAGATTGTTTCGCTAGAACAGCGTCAGAACCCACATTTGAAAGTACAATCGATGACATACTGCTTCTGGGATCATGCTCACTCCCTAGGTACAAAGCACTGAACCTGCAAAAAAAAATCGTAATTCGATAACGAGAAAACAAATAAACTTCCTGATAACTTTTCTTCACAGCGCTTTGGATGCTACTGAACCGAGGTGCATGCCTGCTTCTGTGCCAAAATATTGTACTTACTACACTGGTACTTCTCTCATTTCTATTGCTGCAAAAAATGGTACTTTCTTTGTAATATGACTTAAATAGTCGCGGGAAGCCGTAGGTAAAACACAATTACTGTTCCATTTGCAAACTTTTTCTTTCCATTTATTAGACCGCCCAAAATTTTCAGTACACCCATTTTCCAAAGTAAACATGGGCGGCCACAAACGCACTGTCTCGTTCTCAAACAAAAATACTCTTGAAATAGCACACTAAAATGTCCGCGGAACCATCGAAACTAATCTCTGATTCACATATTTAGATAATATAACTTATAAGCTCTTTAATGATGCGTGTGTGCAAAACTGAAATTAGCCGCAAGCTGGTGTACTACTTGCGAAGAAGCCCCAATGTGTAGAGTGGCCTTTGCTCCAACATCAAGATAAGTTGTCACCCTGAATGTAGTATGAGTTAGAATCTGCCTGCCTGCCTGCCTGCCTGCCTGCCTGCCTGCCTGCCTGCCTGCCTGCCTGCCTGCCTGCCTGCCTGCCTGCCTGCCTGCCTATCTGCCTGTCTGCCTGTCTGTCTCTGTCTGTCGATCCGTCCGTCCAACTGTCTGTCTGTCCATCCATTGATCCGTCCATCCATCCGTCCGTCCGTCCGTCTGTCTGTCTGTCTGTACGTCCTTTCGTCCATCTGTCTGTCTGTCTGTCTGTCTGTCTGTCTGTCTGTCCACTCGTCTGTCCACTCATCCGCATCTGCTAAGTCAGTCACTGAACTAGGCAGTCATGCACGAACTTGAAGGGTCATACCCACGGCTTTAGGAGCTTGGCTCCTAAAATGCTACCAACAGTTACGGAATATTTTTTTTCGTTCGAGAGCAGAAATGTAACAGAACACTATTTATTGGAACAAAACTAAAACCGAAACAAAAGCATTTCATTCTGACCTCCTGGTCAAAGTTTTCTTCGGTGCCGTTGGCTAGCATGGCGTCGGGCTTCGTGGCCGGGTTTCTTCCGTACACGAACAAGTATGATGTCATCTACATCTTTTCAAGCATGGCCATGTTGTATGTGAAGTCCATGTACCGAAGAGTAAAACCCCACCTCTTGTGCGCGGCGTCGATGTACATGACCAGCATTTCGACAATGGTTTTGTCTAGACGCTCGGTGAGGCCATTGGTCTGTGGATGGTATGTGATGGCCTGGCCGCTAGTTCCCCTGAGTCAGCTTGGCATAAAAGTCGTACTATTGTTGGTTATGAGGACCTCGGGAGCGCCATGACGCAGGACAATGTCCTCAACAAAATACATTTCATTTCATTTCATTTATTTACTCTCAATGCCGTCAGGCGTTACACAGAGAGGAGGGGTACAATATTAAACAATCAAGAGAAAAGACAACAGCGGGGTTGTTACAAAAAGTGATTGCTGACATTGGACCTGAAGTGCGCAGCGTCGCTGATGGAGACGATGGAGGCTGCCTGCCTGCTTCCTGCCTGTCTGCCTGTCTGTCTGTCTGTCTCTCTGTCTGTCGATCCGTCCACCTCTGCGCCACCTCTGCGGCGCAGCCTCTATTGGGGCACTTGTTTATGCGTAGTGGGTGAGATAGTCGATAGCTATGACGATCCATTTATTTCCGCCAGTCGATGTACCAAATTGTCACAGTAGGTCAATACTGACTAGTTGGAGCTGTCGGCGAGGTCATCCTATCGAATATAGGAAGGTTGCTGCTCTTGTTGGTGGTGTCTCGCCTCACTGACAGTCTCCACATGACCTTACGTAGCGAGCGACGTATGCTGCAAGGTGTCGTCAGTAGAGCTTTTTCGGTAGTCTAGCGAGTGGGTGGGAAACACCGACGAGTCCTGCCAATGGGTAGTTATGCAGTCCCCGGAGGACTGCTGTTCCCAAGGCTGAAGGCACACAAGAAGGTACTTGGCTCGAAACGGCGTGAAGCAAAAAAAAAAGTCAGGCCAGCGCGGAACGCGCAGCACATTCACAGCGATAATTGGAAGAGCTGCCTTTCAGAGCCTTTTTTAAACACTCTTTGAAGTGCTACAAGCACACTGCTGGGTACCCACTGTGTCATTAACAATCATATTTTCTTCTTCTTCTTCTCCTCTTCTCATGGCTCTTGCCCAATGCAGGAGATTGGCCGAGTGTTAGTTTTTTCAGTGTTTCTTCACACCACTTGTCGTATAACTAGGCATAGTTCACAGAACAAACACAATTACAGAATATTAGTTTTGAAATGTTTAAAAGAATGAATAATTTACCTCGATATTCTTTTATTCTGACCGATAAATTCTCTTATGGCGTAGTAAAAATTTCTGACTGTCTCCAGAGTAGAGGCGAAAAAAGAAAGATCAGCTGATCCGGATATTTAAAGACCGAAGTTTTGAAGAGGTGGTGTTATGAACTTTCTTCTCCATGACGTGCACCGGCGCCAAGACAGAAACTAATGACTGATTCCTCTTAAACGAAGAGATGTGCAGTAGGTAAGCATTCCTTATTATATCCTTCGTCATTTCTTGTAAAAGCGTGGTATCCTCCACACACTTGTTGGACATTTTGAGCAACTTTTTATGCAGGAGCAGGCCACGATGAAGAAATATGCGTGCTTGCTAGCTTGCTTAAAAACTCTTATTGCTGCAGAAATAGGAGCAAGTTTGAGAAGCTCAGAAAGGGCCGCCCGTCAAAATCACTAGGTGGGCTCCTCAGTACAGGATTCTATTGGCAACCACCACTACTCGGGCTTGGATGACCAAGGCCTTCTGGCTTGCCAGGTCGGAGCAGCCGAGCAGGGCCACCTCAGAGCCATCCTGGGTGGTGTGTTGTTTTAGGGCGAGGTTCGGTGTTGCTTGGCATGTCCATGCCACGTGTTAAATGTCAGGAGACGTCTTCGCACAGTGTGGGCATTTTCCTGTACCGGCAGGGTCAAAGTGTTTTAGCTCGGCGGGGCACACCTGCAGTGTATTGGTGTATAGGCGTAAGAGTGTGCACTCCTCAGTTTCTGTAAGGCCCTTACGGGGCTTAGGATAAATTACATGGCTGAATTGGTAGAATTAAGTAATTTCTCAAAAAGTGAAGGCCCCATTGGGTTCTATCTCTGTTTCGAAAAGGTCGAAAGGCAATGGCCGGAGACTGAGTGCACGGGCGGCGGCGTCAGCCGTTTTGTTGCCTTCGAGGCCTATGTGAGCAGGACCCCATATGATCCTACGGGACGCGGGGGCCCCGACGTAATTGCCACTTTGAAGAATGCGATGCGCGAGGTGAGGAATGCACCCCTGTTGAATGTTTCTGTATGCTCCTCTCGAGTCACTGATAATGACGCGTGAAGCCAGGTCTGTGGTGGCTAGCGTGATGGCGACTTATTCCGCAGTTATTATGTTTTGAGCTCTGAGCGTTAAACCATTCACCGCCATGTTTTGGTGGACGGCTGCTGCTGCGTACCACCCCCCCCTAGCCAGGGCCGTAGGCATCCACGTAAAAACTTCCGTGTTTGATCCCATAGTGGTGGGCCAGTGCCTCCGCCTGCGCAAGGCACCTGCTACTATTGTGCTCTCGTGCCATGTTAGTGGGAAAAGGGCGCGCGTGTAGGGCGTATCTCCAGACCTCTGGAATGCGTACGCGCTCTTCAGTCAATGTTGCGTGGTGTATGTGTAGCCGAGCTAATAGGCGGCGTCCCGACGTCGTTTGTGAAATTCTTGTGTGTTTATTGCTCAAGTGTGCCTGCCGAAGCTTAGCGAAACTATTTACCATTCCCCGGCCTATGAGGTGCTGGTTGGAAGTGGTTATCAGGAGATATAGAATACACTCTTGTATATTTTCCTGGAAATAACCTCCAGGGCGTTCTCGTAAATTTCGCGCAGGTTCTCGTCAAATTCGGAGCCGAGTAGAGTACTCGTCTGGTGACGAATGCATGTGCCAGTCGCAAGGCGTCTTTGCACCGCTACCCGCCGCATTTGTTGGAAACCCGGTGGACCGTTCGGCCAACCTTGTCCCCACCTTTCGCTGTTTCGCTATGATTGTATCAACTCGTTTTTGTGTGTAGGTAAAGAGACTGAGCACGCGAATCTCATCGTGTTCTAGTATGGGGCTGCTAGGCAGGGATAGTTGAATTTCGTTTGTGCACTCAGGTGATTGACCAATGTGCACAAATTCGGATTTGGACGGGAAGCATTGACGACCGCAGCGACAGGCGTAGGCATATGCTATTTCCACCGCATGCTGCACATTGGCCTCAATGTCTCCTACCAATCCATGTTTGGCCCAGATGGTTATGTCACTGACGCACAGCACGTGCTGGACACCTTTGACCTTTGGCAGCTGAGCCGGGAGTCTCATCACGGCCAGATTAAAAAGCAATGGCGATATGACCGCGCCCTGTGTAGTCCTTCTCGTGCACATAGCCGATAGGGGCCATGTTCTCATCTTGTATTTGGATGAAGATTGTCAATCTGAGAGAATTTTTTTTTGATACTGTCTTATCGTTGAGGAAGTATACGACAGGGTTGAGAATTTCTCGGCCGAGTTGAAGTAGAACATGCTGTGCGGACCTCTACGGGCGGAAATCGAACATTGTGTCACCAATTGCATTTTCGTTTTCCGAAAACGCAGACAACCTGTTCCGCGCCCTTGACCTCATCAGTGTTCCCGCACAGGACATGAGGGAGATGGGGCAGATGTTATTTGTGTGAAGGCTTTACCAGTTTTTGGAATAAAAGTTACCAGCGAGGTCTTCCGTTCGAATGGAAGGCATGCATCACGAAGCAAGATTGTGTTGATGAAAGCGAGGAGCGATTTTTCGGTGAGGTCCAAAAGATTGGCGAGAAATTTCACGCTGATATTATCCTGGCCCTGTGCAGTTCCTCGTTTCATTCTCGCAATGACCGTCCTAAGGTTGTACAGCTGGAACGGCTGATCGAGCTTCGTGTTCTCTGAACCTACATACGAGTACGTGGGCCCTTGGGGGTCCTGTTGAGTTTACAGGTACTGATTGCGTCGTTCACACGCTAGTTTTGAGGTATGTTCATCGAAGCTATGAATAAACCGTTGGAGATGTTCTCGTGTCTCGGTGCTGGTTTGAGTCGGGTTCATTAAGGCACGGAAGAGGTGCCACGCGCTCTGGCTAGACATTTGCCTGGCCACCGTGTTACAACGGTCCGCCAAATTCAAGTCGGCAAGTTGTGCCACATACTCTGCCGCTCATTGGGTAAACTCGGAGATAAGAATTTTAAGATTTTTGTTACGCTTTTGCCAGTGCCATCAGCGAACGAGGCTGTGCCGCACCTCCCAGAGGAGCAGAAGATGGTTTTCCACCACCGCTGAGCGTTTAATTTCAGTTTCAGTCGATCAAAGGTGGATAACCAATTCATGTGCCCACGTGTGGCATCTTTGCTCACGTATGGAGGTGGAAGTGATGTAGTTTTGCCGGAACTTTGTCTAGTCTGGGAGCCTAGATTTTGTGTGTGGTCTTACCAATGGTTTAGTCTTTACAGTGGTGGTGATAAGGCAGTGGTCACTGCTGATTGTTTCCTCGGTGTTGACCCATTCTGCGTGTCTAATGCTTTTGGAGAAGCTAAGGTCCGGACACGTGACTGAAAAAAATTCCACTATAGTTGCTGCAGAGAACAAATCGCTGGTACTGTCTGCTTCATTTCTTGTCTCCCTAAATTCGTGACGAGGTTAGGGAGGAGACAAGAAATGGAGTGGACAGTACAAGCAATTCGTTCTCCGCAGCACCTGTAGTGCGATTTTTTCAGTCATGGAAAACCAAGTATATCACAGTAGCTCACTTTGCTATGCGGACACGTATCCCGGGTCACAGAGTTACCCACTCACGTTGGATTTGCAGGGTCTGTGTGGAGTGTCAGGCCCAGCGTAGACGCAAGTTCCGCTAGCTTGCGTCCCTACTTTTCCTCACGAACATCGCCTCAGAGAGCACTGTGAGCGTCGCAATCACCCACAATCAGAAGGGAGTCCGTGCCTGCAGTCTTTAGAGCGTGGCTAATGAGTTCTGCGAACGTTACATTTTTTTTTTTTAGTCTGGGGGAACAGTATATTGTCACGGGGTCGTGATGTGCGCTGAGTGCGCTGAGTGGTCCGTTTTATTTTTTGAATGGGGTAAGAGTCACCATCACACACGAATAAATAGATTCAAGTTCCAAGTCGACAAGGTTATTCGTAAAACATTTAGGCACACAGACGCAGGAAGAGGGGTTCTGCTGGTAGGTGATATTGTAACGGTGTTGAAGGACTCGGGGTATAACAAAACGTATTTATTAAAGGGCGAACCTGTGCCCACAACTCAAAGGGACTATGGTCGTAGCAGGTTACAGCAGAACGGCAAGATGTCTTCTTCTTCTACTTCTTCAAGAAGAGTCCCAAGCGTGTGGCACACATCAGCAGGGGCCAGCTGGGTTCTCGTGCTACCATCATCGTCTCTGCGCAACACTAGACGGTGCCCATGTATGTCTGTGCGCGTGGTGATGGGCGCGTTATTTGAATGCAGTCACTATGTCGTGGCATAATCCCCCTCCTCACACGCATCGTCCCGATGCGTCAGGCAATGAATAGATTCGTGGTAGGCGTAGGCGTCACTGGTCTTCCGGTGATCTCTCATAGTACGGCTTCATCCGGACTACATGTACAACCTCTGTAGGGTTGCGGCGTTTTGAGCTCCCGTGTATAGCGGATCTGACTTGGTAAGTTACATCGCTTACACGATGGAGTACTTCGTAAGGCCCGAAGTAGTGGCTAAAAAGTTTTTCAGAAAGTCCGCGGCGACGCACTGGGGTCCATATCCATACTTTGTCACCTGGTTGAAAATGCGCTTCGGTACGACGCTGATTGTACCGATAGGAGTCGATACGTTGTTGGCGGCGTATTCTGTATCTCGCCATCTGTCGTGCTTCCTCGGCTCTTTGCAGAAAGTCGTCTAGGCCAGGTGGATTGCTGCTTTCATCATTCAGTGGTAACATGGCATCCAGTGGAGTGGTGACTCTTCGGCCGAATACAAGTTCAAATGGTGTCACTCACGTTGTTTCTTGAACGGCTGTATTATATGCGAACGTGATGTAGGGCAATATTTCATCCCACAGTTTATGTTCGACGTCGATATACATTGAAAGCATATCAGTCAGAGTTCTGTTCAAGCGCTCCGTTAGGCCATTTGTTTGAGGATGGTATGCTGTAGTTCTTCTCTGGTCTGTGTGGGTCATTCGCATCAGACATTTCATTAGGTCTGCAGTAAAAGCTGGGCCACGATCTGTAATTACCACGCTGGGTGCACCATGTCTGAGGACTATGTTGTTGATGAAGAACTTGGCAACTTCAAGAGATGTTGCAGTGTACAGCGAGTCAGTCTCAGCATAGCGAGTGAGATAGTCTGTGGCTACGACTATCCACTTCTTGTGTGCAGTCGATGTCGGAAACGGGCCTAGGAGATCCATACCAACTTGTTGGAATGGGGCATGCGGTGGTTCTATTGGCTGGAGGAGGCCTGCAGGTTTCACGGATGGAGTTTTGCGTCTTTGACACTCACGGCAAGTTTTCACATAGCGCTGAACTGATGATAACAGTTTTGGCCAGTAGTATTTTAGGTGAATTCTGGAGAATGTACGGCTGACACCCATGTGCCCAGATGTTGGCTCATCGTGACATGCGTGCAGAATCTCGTTTCGTAAAGGTGCAGGTACAACGAGTAAAAACTTGTCACCATGAGGCTTGAAGTTCCTCTTGTAAAGGACCCCTTCCCGAAGACAGAACGAAGGGAGCCCTCTGGATAAAGTGCGCGGGACTTTAACGTTGAGTCCTTGGAGACGCTGTATAAGCGGCAGCAAATCGGGGTCATTTTGTTGTTGTTCAGCGATTTCTGATGCCTGGACGACGCCTGGAAACGGGAAGTCTTCTTCCTCCGGCTCACTCGTCTCCACTGGTGCGCATGACAGGCAGTCGGCATCGCTGTGCTTTTTCCCAGATTTGTATACCACAGTAACATCGTACTCTTGTAGCCTAAGGCTCCATCTTGCTAGTCGGCCGGAGGGATCCTTAAGATTCGCCAGCCAACACAGGCAATGGTGGTCACTTACTGCTCGGAATGGTCTACCGTAGAGGTACGGCCGAAATTTACTTATGGCCCAAATGACCGCGAGACACTCTTTTTCGGTTGCAGAGTAATTTGTCTCAGCTTTCGAAAGCTTGCGGCTGGCATACGCTAGCACTTTTTCTTGGCCGTTTTGCCGCTGGACTAGAATGGCTCCGAGGCCGACGTTACTCGCATCGGTGTGAACTTCAGTTTCGGCAGTATCATCGAAGTGGGCGAGGATTGGAGAGGCTTGCAGGCGTGTTCTTAACTCATCAAATGCTTCCTGTTGTTCACTTTCCCACCTAAAGGGCACCTCGTCTTTTGTCAGATTAGTAAGTGGTTCAGCAATGTTCGAAAAATTTTCCACAAATCGCCGATAGTACGCGCATAAACCCAGGAAGCGACGTACTGACTTCTTGTCTTTGGGTGTCGGGAACTTCGTGATGGCAGCTGTCTTTTCGGGATCTGGCCGAACGCCGTCGGAGCTGACGACGTGTCCGAGGAATCGAAGCTCTTCAAAAGCGAAGTGGCATTTTTCTGGCTTGATAGTCAAGTCTGCTAAACGAATGGCTTCTAATACTGTGCGGAGTCGGTCTAGATGTTGGTCGAATGTAGCGAAAAATACGACAACGTCATCCAAGTACACCAAGCAGGACTGCCATTTCAGTCCCGCGAGGACAGCGTCCATCATTCTCTGAAACGTAGCTGGCGCTGTGCACAGGCCGAATGGAAGCGCTTTAAATTCGTAGAGTCCGTCTGGGGTTATGAATGCCGTCTTTTCACGGTCGCGCTCATCCACCTCAATTTGCCAATATCCGCTCTTGAGATCAAGGGAGGAGAAGTATTTCGCACTCCGTAGTCGATCGAGTGTATCATCGATACGTGGCAGAGGGTATACATCCCGTTTCGTTACGCTGTTCAGTTTCCGATAGTCGACGCAGAATCGAAGGCTGTTATCTTTCTTTTTAACAAGCACTACGGGAGACGCCCATGGACTGCTGGAAGGCTGGATCACGTCATCTGAAAGCATCTCCTCCACTTGTTTCTTGATGACGTCTCTTTCCTTTTGCGATACTCGATATGGGTGTTGGTAAATCGGTCTCGTGGCTTCTTCTGTTATAATCCTGTGTTTTGCAATAGCCGTTCGTCGCACCTTAGAGGACGTTGAAAAGCAGTCCGAAAACTCTTTTATAAGGGCAAACAATCGTTTCTTTTGATATTCTGGGAGCCTATGGTTGACGTTAACTGATGCGTCGACGTTGCAGGTCTCTTGTGGAGTGGTTGGCGTTGTCGCTAAACTGCATAGTTCAGTCGCCATGCAGAACTCGTGGAAATAGGCGATAGCCATACCTTGCGCGATGTTCTGACATTCATTCCCAAAATTCGTAAGGAGGACAACTGAGCGGCCATTCGTTAAGTGAACAACACCCCTTGCCACGCAAATTCCTTTGTTTAAAAATAGCTCTACGTTTCCATCCGCTATTCCTTCGTGGTCACAAAATGCCTTATTTTCAACAAGCACCATTACACTACAGCGAGGTGGCACTGTGACGTCATCATCAACAACGCGCAGAGCAGTAAGACGTCGCTTTTCCGATTCCTCCACCGACATAGCTTGTTCTGTCGAAAACGTTACACTGGATCTGCGCAGATTAATTATGGCTCCATTGGCTTGCAGAAAATCCATTCCTAGTATAAGCTCCCTTGAACAGTCCGGCAGCACGATGAAGTCAGCAACGTAAGTAAAGCCTCTCATTTCGAGCCTTGAGGTGCATCTGCCAAGCGGTGTAATAGTGTGGCCACCTGCCGTGCGTATCTGTGCCCCACTCCATTTTGTTACAACCTTTTTCAGTTTCTTTGCCAATTTGTGACTCATTACCGAATAATCAGCGCTGGTGTCAACTAAAGCATTCAGCTCGTATCCGTCTATTTTCAACCGCAAATCTGAAGTAATCTTCGCACTGCTGCGCTTATCCTCTGTAAACATAGCATCGTCACCTTGAAACCGCAATGGAGAATCTTCGCAACTGTCGTTATCAGCGGCCTCACCTCCACAGGTCGCTTGCTTCAGTTTTCCTGGTGTGGGCTTGTAGAACGGTGCCCAGACCGTGCGGAAGAAGCACGTGGGCTGGGTTATCGGTAACGCCTGGGCGACGGCGATCTTGGCTGATGTTGGCGTGGAGTGAGTGGGCTCTGGCGCGCGGACAAGTACTCTTCGATTTCGGTTGGCCGTTCACCGTTTCGAGGGCATGGTGCGTACAACGGAAAGCCCCTTAATCCTGCCTGTCGGTAAGGGCAGAACCTATACAGGTGACCTGCTTCCCCACAATGGAAACACAAAGGCCTGCGCTCATGGTCACGCCAGATGTCACTTTTCCGGGGCCTTTGATCCACGTAGCGAGCTACACCACGGGCTCGTGGCAGGTAGGTAGCCGTCGGTTCCAGTGGACGAGGTGCGCTGCGTACCGTTTGTGGGCAAGGAGAGGCCATCGTAACTGCTGCATTGGTGTGCGCCGCGGGTTGTCTGAGTACTTCAGAGTACGTTGGGATGCGTTGGATCGGCTGTGGCGCACACTCCGGCTCACGTATCATCTGCCTCAGTTCATCTCGTACTACGTCGACTACAGACAGTGTTGCTGTAGTGTGAGGTGCTTGCAACTTGCTGAGCTCTTCCCTGATCACCGACCTGATGAGTTCTCGCAGAGCGTCCATGTCACTTCGCTGGCGCCCAGAGAAGACATTGGCAGGTGCATAGTTTATGTCTCGATTGTACTGTCGAGCCCGCTGTTCTAGCGTTTTCTCTATGGCTGTCGCTTCCGTATGAAACTCCGCAACTGTTCGTGGTGGGTTGCGGACGAGAACAGCGAATAGCTCTTGCTTCACCCCACGCATAAGGTGGCGTAGCTTCTTGTCTTCGGTCATATGGGTATCTGCGCGCTTGAACAGGCGGATCATGTCCTCGATATACATTGCGACACTTTCGTTGGTGAGTTGGTTCCTGGATTCGAGCGCAGCCTGCGCCTTTTCTTTGCGATCCGCGCTGGCATAAGTCGCCAGAGCTTGTCGCCGAAATTCATCCCAGGTCATAAAGGAGGTTTCATGGTTTTCATACCACGTCTTTGCGAAGTCCTCCAAAGCAAAGTATACGCGGCGGAGCTTCTCTCTCTCGTCCCAACCGTTCAAACGTGCCACTCTCTCAAAGAGGTTCAGCCAATCTTCTACGTCTTCATACGAGTCGCCATGAAATACTGGTGGCTGGTGAGGCTGATTTATCACCACTTGGGCTGGTGTTTCATGACTTGTCATGGTGGCGGCGTCCATTGACTGAGTTCCCCTTGGCGCAAAATGGAGTGGGCTGAATTCTGGTGAATCACCTCGAAGACGGCGACTGGTCCTCTGATGCACAGGTGTCGGCTCCGCAGTATCAATTGGCTGGTGGTCGGGGCTACGCTGTCTTGCGTTCGTAGGGCTTTGATTCATTACCCAGCACGTCCACCAGAAATGTAACGATGTTGAAGGACTCGGGGTATAACAAAACGTATTTATTAAAGGGCGAACCTGTGCCCACAACTCAAAGGGACTATGGTCGTAGCACGTTACAGCAGAACGGCAAGATGTCTTCCTCTTCTACTTCTTCAAGAAGAGTCCCAAGCGCGTGGCACACATCAGCAGGGGCCAGCTGGGTTCTCGTGCTATCATCATCGTCTCTGCGCAACACTAGACGGCGCCCATGTATGTCTCTGTGCGCGTGGTGATGGGCGCGTTATTTGAATGCAGTCACTATGTCGTGGCAATATAACTGGTAAGGGTGGTGCCACTGCCTGGCTCCTGGAGGGCAACCACCGCCGGAAGCGAGTCAAGACTTGAGAGAAGAAGTCGACGATTCGCCCAATTCGTGCAAGACCAAAAGCCTTGTCTATTTCCACTGAACATACGGACCCGAGCTAACGGGGGAGTTTCTACTCCCTCCCACGCCTAGCCGTGCGTGGCTTTGCCGTGTCCGGGGAAAAGGGGATCCTGGGGGTTGAGCCAACGCTGGGTGATTGGACCGTTAAGGCCCCCCCGGCAGAGGCAACACACCCCTTTGGCCCCGGCTTCACGTAGACGGCACCCCTGGGCTGACCCACCCAGGGGAAATCGGCAGTCGCCTTTTCCTATCTCTCTCTCCCCCACACCTTCGTCTTTTCTCCTCTTTAAATCTATCCTGTCTTCTAATTTCTTCTATTACTTCCCCATTTTCATGGGTGGCTTGGGTTAACCTTGTGCAACTAGCCAACCTTGGCCTACGCGCATTAGGTTATCGTAGCGGTGTACAGCTGGCGTCTGCATGTTTCGCGTTTCATGAACCTTGTAGCGTCCCCTCGTTGGGCTCCGTGGTAGGTGGCCGCCATCGTTACTGAATTACATTTCTCTATCATGCAGAGAAGCTTTCCACTCCTCAATGATCGTGCCGCTTCAAAGCGCGTACTCACCGAAGAATTTTCCTTTTTCAGCCGACCCAAAGAAGTATTCCCTCGTTATCATGTTGTACACAGTGAGAAGCCCAACAAAACAGCCAGAACAGTGTCCCCGTTCATAGTATCGCGGTCCCTGACAGCCACATTAGGTGATGGCTACAAAGATACAAAAATGGCTAGCGGTGACCTTCTTTTAGAACTCCGTGACAAAATACAATTTGACAAACTAAAGAACCTTGCAACATTCGGCGACATTCCCATCAGCGTAACACCTCATCGATCCATGAACTCTGCACGTGGAGTTGTTTCTGACACAGACCTGCATGACCTGACGGAGGCTGAACTCCTCGAGAGCTGGAAAGAACAGAATGTGACCAATGTGAAGCGAGTCGTCAACCGAAGGAACAATCAGGAAACCCCCATGAAACACTTGGTACTGACCTTTGCCACCAGTGAACTACCACAAACAATAGAAACTGGCTATACGAAGACACCGATCAGACCCTACATACCAAACCCCCGCCGATGTAACCAGTGTCAAAGGTTCGGCCATGGCCCTTAGAGCTGTCGTGGTCGACCTGCTTGTGCCAAATGCAGTGCCCAAGGCCACATCTCTGACAAATGTAATGAAACCCTACATTGTGTAAACTGTGACGGAGACCACGCGTCATATTCACGTTCTTGTCCACAGTGGAAAAAAGAAAAAGACATTACACTGAAGATTCGCGAAAATATCTCCTTCAAGGAAGCACGCCGAAGGTGTTCGGCTTTTCACGGCACAACTTACGCTGATGCGGCGCGTCAGGGGGCAGCGTCGCATCACCCTCCGCCACTACCTAGGCCCACGCAAAGTGAGCCATCGGGTGTGGTGGCCGCCCCCGTGGTGGAAGCAGCCAAGCCTGCTCCACCTACCAAGCCAGAGACTCAGGCGACTCCAGGGTCGTCGGGTCGACCGACCACGTCTCACCAGGTGAGGTCGCAAATACCCCACAGCAGCTCGCGTACACGGGCGTCCAGTGCTTCACGTGAGCCAATGGACACAAACACGGTACCTCAGGTGCCGGAAATGCAGCGTGGATCCCTAGAGCACGCTAACAGAACCACGAAACCAATAACAGGGCCCGACGACGGCCCTGCTACTTAAGTTACAACTTCCCACTTGAACAGCCACTTCATTTCCGTACACACAGCACCACTTTGCATCAAATATGGAAAAACAGATCGTACAATGGAATGTCAGAGGCCTTCTCACAAACCTCGACGATGTCCAAGAACTTCTACACATTCACTCACCAAAAGTGCTGTGTGTACAGGCAACACCCTTAAAATCTAAACACACCTACTTTCTACGCAGTTACATTATTTTCCGAAAGGACCGTGATGATGCCGTGGCATCATCTGGAGGTGTAGCTGTTATAGTTAAGCAAGGTTTAGCATGTAAACACTTGAAACTCCAAACGTCTCTTGAGGCAGTGGCTGTTCGAGTGGTGCTTCTAAGCAAACTCGTCACCATTTCCTCTATATTGTCACGTGCGTCGTCGTCACTAGAAGCCACAGAAGACGAGGGTGCGGCAGACAAGGTTTATTAGTAAGGAGGCGTACTTGTGCCTCACGCTTAGGACACAAAAGGAAAACTAACAGGATCGGAGCGGTGTGCCTATGCACAGTTGCCGTTCCACCAAAAAAACAACCCACAGCTTATGCGCTGCCAGTTATTTAAGCGCGGAAAAGACAACACAGAACATGCGCACATCTAGCATCAGATACTGCACTGTCTGATACGATGGGCCCATCGGAAGTTAATCGCAGTCCGCTCTAGCCTATCTAAATGACGCGACGGCTGTCGCTCTATAGTGGCAGCTGCGCAGAACGGCATGGCACGTGGCATTGCTCCCCCCTTCAAAAAACATCGCCTCGATGTTGAAAGCAAGCACTGAAGTCATGAGGCACTGAAGTTTTCACAAAAAAATAGAGGAACAAGCGCACATGTCTGCTAGCGCGCATAATAGGGTTTCAAACGCACGACGTGAACAATTTCGGACCGCACACGTCAACGCTGGGAGTCTGTCACATCATCCAGGACGATTTCATAGATCAGTGGTCCTACGCGACGAACAATTTTGTAAGGGCCAAAATAACACCGCAGAAGCTTTTCGCTGAGGCCTCGTCGGCGAACTGGTGCCCATAGCCAAACTTGTTTGCCGGGTGTGTATTCCTGATGGCGGTGTCGCAGGTTGTGGTGTCGGGCATCCGTCGCTTGCTTGGTTGCCGTTCGCAGTCGAGCCAGCTGCCTGGCCTCTTCAGCGCGTTGTTGAAATATCGCTACGTCCGGGTTCGGGTCGCCTTCGTTTAGGTGCGGCAACATTGCGTCCAGAGTCGTTGTCACTTCCCGTCCGTAAACAAGAGCGAATGGTGTCTGCCCGGTTGTCTCCTGGGTGGCCGTATTATATGCGAAGGTGACATATGGGAGCACTTCATCCCATGTTTTATGTTCGACATCGACGTACATCGACATCATGTCCGCCAGGGTCTTGTTGAGCCGTTCTGTGAGACCGTTAGTTTGCGGGTGGTATGCGGTAGTTCGGCGATGAGTGGTGTGGCTGTACCGCAAAATGGCTTGCATCAGTTCGCAACAGAAGGCTGTCCCTCTGTCAGTGATAAGGACCTGAGGTGCACCGTGGCGCAGGACAATTTGGTGAACGAAGAAGCTGGCGGCTTCTTCAGCAGTGGCTCGAGCAAGGGCGCGGGTTTCTGCGTAGCGAGTCAGGTAATCTGTCGCCACAATGATCCACTTATTTCCTGCGGTAGACGTCGGGAAGGGTCCCAGAAAGTCCATTCCGATTTGTTCGAAGGGCCTTGTTGAGGGTTGAAGTGGCTGGAGTAGTCCATCGGATTTTGTTGGCGGTCTCTTGCGGCGTTGACACTCTCGGCACGTCCGTACGTAATGCTTGACGTCTTCTAGAATGCGCGGCCTGTAGTAACACTCACGGATCCGCGAAAGCGTTCGTGTACACCCAAGATGCCCGGAGGTTGGTTCGTCATGTGACGCCTGCAAGATTTCCTCACGCAATGACGACGGCACGACGAGAAGGTAGGTGCTCTTCCTAGAGTCGAAGTTCTTTTTCACAAGGACACCGTCTTTTAAGCAGAATGTGTGAAGAGCACGCCTGAAAGTTTTGGGTATCTCCATACGTTTTCCTTCAAGATGTTCAATGAGACAGTTCAGTTCAGGGTCGGCCCGTTGTTGGGCGGCTAAGTCGGAAGCGGTGATCATGCCCAGAAAACTGGCATCGTCGTCTGCACACGGTGGTGGTTGCTCAACCGGGCTCGAGACAGACAATCTGCGTCGGAATGCTTTCTTCCATTCTTGTGCACTACCGATATGTCGAACTCCTGGAGCCGCAAGCTCCACCTTGCGAGACGTCCGGATGGATCCTTTAGGTTCGCAAGCCAGCATAAAGCATGGGGGTCGGTAATGACGGTAAAAGGCCTGCCGTACAAATATGGGCGGAATTTGGAAGTTGCCCACACAATTGCCAAGCATTCCTTTTCGGTCGTGGAATAATTGTACTCTGCCTTAGACAAAGATCGACTGGCGTAGGCGATGACGTGTTCTTGTCCATCCCGCCTTTGAACAAGAACGGCTCCGAGGCCGACACTGCTGGCGTCAGTGTGGATTTCTGTTGCCGCGTTCTCGTCAAAGTGGGCCAAAATGGGGGGCGCTTGAAGACGTCTTTTGAGCTCCCGAAACGCTTCTTCTTGGGGTGCCTCCCACACAAACGGGCTGTGTTCTTTCGTTAGACGTGTCAGGGGCTCAGAGACCTGCGAGAAGTCCTTGACAAAGCGCCTATAGTACGTGCAAAGTCCGAGGAAGCTTCGGAGGCTCTTCTTTTCGCGGGGCTGCGGGAAGTCTCGAACTGCAGCTGTCTTCTCTGGGTCCGGTAGAACGCCGGCAGAACTGACGACGTGACCGAGGAACTTCAGCTGCTCGTAGGCAAAACGGCATTTTTCGGGCTTTAACGTAAGTCCTGAAGCCTTAAGTGCATCAAGTACCACTTTTAACCTGCTGATGTGTTCCTCGAAAGATGGAGCGAAGACTATGACGTCATCCAAATACACCAAACACGTTTGCCATTTCAGGCCAGCCAATACGGTGTCCATTACCCTTTGTAAAGTTGCCGGGGCAGTGCAAAGTCCAAATGGCATGACTTTAAACTGGTATAGTCCATCTGGTGTAATAAACGCCGTCTTTTCGCGATCCCTTTCGTCAACTTCCACCTGCCAGTAGCCAGTCCTTAGATCCACAGATGAAAAGTATCTGGCATTGCAGAGACGATCGAGGGCGTCATCGATTCGAGGGAGCGGATAAACGTCCTTTCTCGTTACCTTATTGAGTCGGCGATAGTCGACGCAGAATCTTGGAGTGCCGTCCCGTTTTTTCACGATCACTACAGGGAAAGCCCACGGGCTTTGGGAGGGCTCAATGATGTTGTCGTGAAGCATTTCTTGTACCTGTTTCCGGATTGCCTCGCGCTCTTTCATGGACACACGGTACGGCGATTGATGACTTGGTTGCACATTTTCATCAGTTATGATGCGATGTTTTACAAGCGTTGTCTGGCGGATCTTGGGTGACGTGGCGAAACAATCCTGGTAGCTATAGAGCAGTTTCCGCAGCCTTTCATGTCTTTCCAGGGGCAACGCCGGATTCACGTTAAAGAACACGTCGTGTGTACGAGGATGGAGTGTGTCGTCGATCGTGAGTACATCGCTTATGTCCGGGATGGTCTCGAATAGTGCCACAGTGGTGCCCATTGCAAGGTGACGATATTCCGAGCAGAAATTAGTGATTAGTACACTGACGGTTCCTTCAACGATGTGAACGATTCCTCTGTCGATAGCCAAACCTTTTTCAAAGAGCAAACTCTGATTGGCCTCGACCAAACCTTCCGCGCAGATGCAGCAGTCAGCGCCCACGGGGATGACAGCACTCGAGCGTGGTGGCATAGTGACGTGCTCGTCGAGAATCATTAGCGCCGCTGATAACGCAGGACTTGGATTTCGCGTGACGCCCGTATCTGGTGACAGGGTGATTGTTTGCGCTTGAAGATCTATGATTGCTTTGTTTGCCGAAAGGAAGTCCGCACCGAGAATGACGTTTCGAGAGCACTGGTCCAGGACGACGAAAACAGTAGGGTACGTATGCCCTTCCACATCCACACGAGCTGTGCATCTTCCCTTTGGTGTTATGACGTGACCGCCTGCGGTTCGTACCTGCGAGCCTTCTCACGAAGTCAGCACCTTCTTCAACTGGTCGGCGAACACCGCACTCATGACGGAGAAGTCAGCACCGGTATCAACCAGCGCAATTACGTCCCGGTTGTCGATTTTCACTGCCAGATCGGTCGATTTTACCTTGGCGTTGCAGGTCTGTCGTGGTGTACTGTTGCGGCTTGAACGGAACTTAGTGCTGGTATGTCGCTCGTGTTTCTCACATGCTGCAGGTAGTGTTGCTCCACTGGGACTTTCGGGCGGGGGAGGTTCTTCAGGGGTGCGCCGGGCAGCAACCACACCTCCATTGGTTGCCGTCTTTAGTTTCCCAAATGAGGGCTAGGGGATCTTCTTCGTGATGCTCCTGTGTTGGCAGGGTGTGGCGATGGGTAACGGCGAGACGAAGGCGACGGTGACCTGCGGCGGCCCACTGGCAAACTTTGTCGCTGCAAATAGTCTTCAATCTCAGCTGGCCTTTGACCAGGTTGCGGACGTGAAGCGCCGACGTGAAATCCACGTAATCCGAGATTCCTATAGAAACAGTTACGATACAAGTGGCCAGGTTCTCCGCAGTGGAAGCACAGCGGGCGATGGTCGTCAGTCCTCCACACGTCGGACTTTCTAGGGACGGCTCTCTCGGCAGGTGGTCGGTAGACATTTGGTTGTGGGCGTGGCGGTGGAGAGTACGTCGGTTGGGCGGGGCGCACCGGGTTGCGCGCGGCAGCGGCGTACGACGTGATTTGTGGTCCTCGTGGAGCCCACTCAGGCTCCTGGCTTGGTGGAACTAATGGTCCGGTTCCCAGCGCCTGTTGAACTTCTTGTCTGACGACATCGCTCAAGGTCGCCACTTGAGGACAAGAACTCGGGAACATCTTCCATAGTTCCTCTTGCACAATAGCCCTTATGGTGTTCCGAAGGTCGCTGAAGGTTACAGCATTAAGCTAGACTGGCGACGTACCGCTTACCGGAGCAGGGCGTCCATACTGTCTCCGCCGCACATCGAGAATCTTTTCCATGGCGGCTGCTTCCGTTACAAATTGGGAGACAGTTTGCGGTGGATTGCGCATTAATCCAGCAAAAAGTTCTTCCTTCACTCCTCTGATAAGGAATCCAAGTTTTTTTTCCTCTGGCATTTCCGGATCTGCTCGACCAAAGAGATGCTTCATTTCTTCGACGAAGACAGCGACGCTCTCGTTAGGCAGCTGGAAGCGTGAATGCAGCTGCCTCTCCGCCCGTTCCTTGCGAGCGACGCTTGAAAACGTCCGAAGAAGGCTGCCTTTGAAGTCCTCCCACGTCCTAAGCACGGATTCGTGGTTGATAAACCAGGTACGCGCAGACTCTTCCAGTGTGAAGTAGACCCACTGCAACTTCGCTTCGTCAACCCACTTGTTGATGGCCGCCACGCGCTCGAACTGTTCCAGCCAGTCCTCGGGGTCGTCGCACTGCGTTCCGCGGAATTTAGGGGGTTCACGGGGTTGCTGCAATACGACGGCTGTTGGCAACTGGGCTTCACTCATCTTGACAGGCCTGGCTTCTTTCGTGGCGGAAAGTTTTTCTGGAAGGAGGCCGTGCTCCGGGGGAAGTCCTAGCTGTCGGCGGCTTCTTCTCTGGTCGTCTTCCTTTGCTTGGTTAGGACTGGTGTCATGGCTGCGCGAGGGGTTACTGAACATACCCAGCACCTCCACCAGATGTCACGTGCGTCGTCGTCACTAGAAGCCACAGAAGACGACGGTGCGGAAGACAAGGTTTATTAGTAAGGAGGCGTACTTGTGCCTCACGCTTAGGACACAAAAGGAAAACTAACAGGATCGGAGCGGCTTGCCTATGCACAGTTGCCGTTCCACCAAAAGAACAGCCCACAGCTTATGCGCTGCCAGTTATTTAAGCGCTGAAAAGACAACACAGAACATGCGCACATCTATCATCAGATACTGCACTGTCTAATACGATGGGCCCATCGGAAGTTAATCGCAGTCCGCTCTAGCCTATCTAAATGACGCGACGGCTGTCGCTCTATAGTGGCAGCTGCGCAGAACGGCATGGCACGTGGCAATATACATACCTCCAGATTTTCAACTACACAAACATGAATTTCAGTCCTTGATAGATTGAACTTCCCGAACCCTATCTTGTTCTAGGGACTTTAATGCACATAACAGGCTATGGGGTGACTCTCGTTGTGACGCCCGAGGTCGACTGATTGAACAATTTCTTCTCTCTTCAAGCGCGTGTCTCCTGAATCGAAAAGAACCAACCAATTATAACCTCGCTAACAATACCTATTCCTCAATAGACCTAAGCATAGTATCTTCATCGCTTGTGCCTCTACTTCACTGGAAAGTTATCACTAATCCCTACGGAAGTGACCATTTTCCCGTAGTATTGAGCACACCTACATCAACTGAATGCCCGCCCCAGGTTCCAAAATGGCTATTAAGCAAAGCCAACTGGGAACAGTTCTATAACATCACTCATTTAAACTGGCGCGACATATTCACTTTAAGCATTGATGCGGCTGTCGACGACTTTACAGCGTCTCTGATTGATGCAGCTACAAAAAGCATACCACAAACGAATGGACATCATGGAAAACGACCTGTGCCATGGTGGAACTCAGAGTGCCAAAATGCACGCAGGCAGCAAAACAAAGCATGAAAGGTGCTTCGGAACTCACCGACAGCCGAAAATCTTGCCACTTTTAAGAAAATGAAGTCTCAGGCCAGGAGAACGCGTCGGCAGGCCAGAAGAGAAAGCTGGCACAAGTTTTTATCGGGGATTAATTCATATACCCAAGAAGCTAAAGTCTGGAACATGGTTGGTAGAGAAGCAGGAAGACAAGTGCATTCACTTCCACTCGTAAACACACAGTGTGACAGCCTGGAAGATCAGGCGAACTTCGTCGGTGCACACTTCGAGCAGGTCTCTGGCTCGTCACACTATACTCAAGCTTTTCAAAGATACAAAGCAAAAATCGAAAAGCAGAAACTGGAATACAAGTGTACAAAATACGAGGCATACAACCAACCTTTCAACTTAGCTGAGCTACAAACATCACTAAATTCCTGCAGTAATTTTGCCCCAGGCCACAACCATGTCATGCATGAAATGTTGAAAAACCTGCCGCTTGAAACGCGAAAAACTTTACTCTCCCTATACAATGCTATCTGGCTTTCTGGCACCATACCTACTTCCTGGAAAGAAGCCATTGTTATCCCTATTTTGAAACAGGGCAAGGACCCTTCCTCTCTTTCAAGTTATAGGCCAATTGCACTAACCCGCTGCCTTTGTAAACTTTTTTAAAAAATGATAAACCACCGGCTTTTATTTTTCCTTGAAACACACAATCTGCTTGACCAATACCAATGTGGGCTTCGAGAGTGTAGATCTACCGCCGACCATCTGGTGCGTATCGAGGCACAGATCCGAGACGTTTTCGTCCACAAACAATACTTTCTTTCGGTGTTTCTCGATATCGAAAAGGCTTACGACACAACATGGTGTTTTGGCATATTAAGAGACTTGTCTCACCTGGGTGTGCGTGGTAGAATGCTTTCCATAATCGAGAGTTACTTGTCCAATCGGACATTCCGTGTGTGTGTGGGAAGTGTTCTCTTCCAATTATTTGTTCAAGAAACGGGAGTACCACAAGGCGGTGTACTTGTACACTTTCATTATCAAAATGAATTCCTCGCACCTTTCCATCCCCCGCAATATGTTCTATTGTACATATGTCGATGACGTTCAGCTTGGCTTTAAGTCATGCAACCTGGCAATGTGTGAACGGCAGGTTCAGCTAGCTTTGAACAAGGTCTCTAAATGGGCAGAAGCAAATGAATTCCGACTGAACCCACAAAAAAGCACATGTGTCTTGTTCTCCCGAAAGAGAGGCATGCACTCAGAACCCGACATTGAACTGAACGGTCAACCTCTGTCTGTTAATACGGAGCACAAATTCTTAGGTTTAATCTTGGACAACAAGTTGACCTTCGTACCGCACATCAAGTATCTAAAAACAAAATGTCTAAAAGCCATGAATGTTTTAAAAGAGTTGGCACGTGCTAGGTGGAGTAGTGACAGGCAATGTCTCATGAACCTATATAAAAGCCTCATTCGCACCCGCTTAGATTATGGGGCCGTTGTTTATCAGTCTGCGACTCAAATTGCTTTGAAGATGCTGGAACCCGTGCACCATTTGGGCATCCGCCTTTCTACGGGTGCTTTTCGCACCAGCCCCATAGAAAGCCTTTATGTTGAGTCAAATGAGTGGTCGCTTCATCTGCAGAGAACTTACACGTCCTTTGTTTATTTCCTTAAGGTGAAAGCAGACAAGAAGCACCCCTCATACTCTACTATTAATGATTTGTCGAGCTCAATTCTGTTTCAAAACAGGCCTTCGATGAAGCAGCCCTTCTCAGTTTGCCTGAAGAGTCTAGCTGAGGAAACTGGAGTCTCACTTGAACACAGTTTAATGGCTCGTGTAGCATACCCGCCACCGTGGCAATGCCAGACTATAGACTGCGATGTGTCTTTTCTAGAAGTTACAGAACATGCACCTATTTCCCATATCCGAAACTACTTCCTGGAACTTCAACACAAATACACACGTCCTGAGTTCTTTACAGATGCCTCCAAGTCTAACTCCTCTGTGTCCTACGCTGCTGTCAGCCCATCCTTTTCGGATGCTGGCCCTCTACATCCAGGTACAAGTATCTTCACAGCGGAAGCTTACGCGATATTTGTGGCGGCTAAACACATCAAGAAATCACAAATACAAAAAGCAGTAATTTATACGGACTCCCTCAGTGTGGTTACGGCTCTGTACAATCTTAAAAAACAAAAAAACCCTGTCCTCATCTCACTCTACTCTATTTTATGCACACTCTACACACTCGAACAACATGTTGCAGTGTGCTGGGAGCCAGGGCACCGTGAGATCCAAGGCAACGTGATGGCGGATCGGCTTGCTGCATCCGTCCACGAAATCAGTTCCACCACACCAATTTCGATCTCGCCCCTTGATCTTAAGCCGTCTCTCAAACGAAAGCTCAGGGACTACTGGCAGAGCAAGTGGGATAGACACACACAAAACAAGCTACACGTTATCAAGCCACACATTGGCCATTGGCCACCTGTATCAAAATCACGTCTAACAGAGGTAACACTAACAAGGCTCAGGATAGGACACACATACACGACACACACATATCTTTTGTCCGGTGGCGATCGATCCGCCATTGTGTGACAGATGTGGTGAAGCACTAACAGTTCTCGACATTTTAATTCAGTGCAAACAATTGGACACTCTAAGAAAACAACACTTTCCATTACCCTACCGACAACATATACCTTTACACCCTGAAATGTTCGTCGGTAGGGAACCGCTCTTTAGTCATAAATCATTGTTAGCGTTTTTGAAAGAAATTCATAGTTTTGATATCATATACCCGGGCATCCCGTAGCACGACCTCTGCAGAGAAGTTTTTGCTGCGGTGGCTATACAAGAAAGCACTTGCCTCACAGCCCTTGGACATAAAAGCACTGATGAGGCACTTGTGCTAGTGCCAAATATTCTACACGTTTTTATTATCAAAACCTTTGTCACCCTTTTTAGTATGCATATCACGTCACTGTCATGTCTTTAATACTTATGTTTTTACCTGCATTATCGCGAGGAATTTTAAAGCCCCTATACAGCCACGCAACATATCATTGTCCACATCTCTATACTCATTGAAATGGCGCTCTTTGGCCATCAATCGGCCCTTGCGCCATAAAGCGCCTAACATCATCATCATTCCACTGAGCATTGTTGACGGGGGGGGGGGGACTGAATTGGTTTTCAGGGAGCGCCTGACCCGAGGGCTACTCGCCGTGGTGACATAGATTGAGGTGGGATTGTTGTGACGCTTCTCCGGAGCCAACACTCACAATGAGAGAGGTGTCCTCAATACTGGAGCGCGTGCAGCGTCGTCATCGTCTACCTCTCTGGTACGTCTAGAAGATTTACGGGAGTGCCTAGATACGCCCTTGTAGGGACCGGCGATTCAACGCGAGGGGAGCGCGAGGAATGCAAAATTTGTTGGTATATAATCACTGGAATTGTCCCTAGCAATTTGGCCACGGCGGTTACCATTGTTAAAGTTTAGTTTGTCACGGCGGCGAATCTAGCATCTATGGTTCGAATACGGGCCTCGAAATGCGTCTCTAAAGCGGCTTCCTGCGCTTGTTGTCGCCTCCTGTTCCACGAGCTCACTTTTTATTACCTAAGCTGGTGAGAAGAGGGGGGAGGGGCACGAGTAAATTGAAGAAAGTTGGCTGATTTTGCATTGTAACTTGTTAATATTTTTAGCAGTATCTCATTTTGGGTCCTGAGTGCTACTATTTGGCATTACTCGGCGCTCCGCGCTGATGGGAGGGGAGTGGAAAGAATGGTACATGAGATTTCATTGTAAAACATCCCGCGGAACGCACTACACAGTCGCAGCGAAAGGTAGAAGAGCGGCCTTTCAGAGACTTCTCTCAAGACTCATTGGGCAACTGCTACAAGCACACTTCCTGGGCACCCACTATGCCTAAATAATCATACCATTTTTGTAGTAGGCCATCTTTCACTATGTTATCCTCCGTCATTCTACGTAGAAGCGCACAACATACCTAGCAAGTGTGTAGCGGATACTATAGTATCCGCTACACAGTTGCTAGGTATGCTGTGCAAGTTTTTATGCAGTGCCTGACGACGATTAAGAATTATGCGTGCAGTGGGAATGCACAACAGTTAATGGGTGATGAACAATATTTCTAATGGGTTGGAGCTTTGGATGACCCAGGCGTTACGCACTTCGCATTGTGTGACACCTGGATGTTCCTTGGATGTTTTAAAACACTTTATTACTCATATTAACGCGATTTCTTTCCGGACATCAAGCCTGCTGAAGGCCAGTTTAGAAATGAGTTCCAAGCAGTGGCGTAGCTCAGTGGTAGAATACCTGGCTTGCAGGTTGCAGAGCCGGGTTCAAATCCCATTGTGCCATTGGTCGTTTTTATTTACCGAGCTCTTTTCGTTCGATACTGGTTACGCACACCAGCGCCGGTGGTGGTGGTGGAGGGAGACAACTACAGCGCCACGCGTGACATGTGTCATAGCTCGGCATACTCACTCATGAGTACACTCACTCACACTCATTCATACTCATTTGAACGTGGTGAGTTCGAGTATGAGTGAGTACTGATGAGTATGAGTAGGAGTGAGTAGAACGTGAGTGAGTACTTATGAGTATGAGTAAGAGTGAGTATGGACGTGAATGAGTACTTTCAGTGTGAGTAGAAGTGAGTATGAACGCGAGTGGGTGCTCATGAGTGTGAGAAGGAGTAAGCATGAATGTGAATGAGTATTCTGAGCGAGAATAGGAGGGAGTATGAACGTGAGTGACTACTCTGAGTGTGAGTATAAGTGAGTATGAATGTGAGTGAGTACTCTGAGCGTGAGTAGAATAGGGTATGAACGTTAGTGAGTATTGTGAGTGTGAGTAAGAGTGAGTATGAACGTGAGTGAACACTTTGAGTGTGAGTATGAGTAAGTATGAACGTGAGTGAGTACTCATGAGTGTGAATAGATGTGAATTTAAACGTGAGTGAGTACTCATCAGTGTGAGTGTCCGTGAGTATGAACGTGAGTGAGTATTCATTAGTGTGAGTAGGAATGAGTGAGAGCTTGTGAGTGTGAGTAGGAGTGAGTATAAATGTGAGTGAGTACTCTGAGTGTGAGAAGGAGAGAGTATGAACATGAGTGAGTACTCATGAGTGTGAGTAGGAGTTTGAACATGAGTGAGTACAGATGAGTGTGAGTATTCGTTAGTATGAACGTGAGGGAGTATTCATGAGTGTTATTAGGAGTGAGTGAGAGCTCATGAATGTGAGTACGAGTAAGTACGAACGTGGGTGAGTAATCATCATTGTGAGTAGACTTGACTGCGAAGATGAGTGAGTTGCTGTGAGTGTGAGTAGGAACGAGTAGGAACATGAGTGAGTTACTAAGAGTGTGATAAATATTTGTAACCATCGCAACGGCGTCCTCGATACGTTGGAAATAACCGGCACTATGGCATGCAAGCTTCCTGTACGTAAAAGCCTTCAGTTAGTTTGGAAACTGGGGGAGTCATTCTACATCAGAAAGGAGGGGGGGGAGGTGACCGCGCAAAACTCGAGTTGAGGGTAGCCGTCCAATTTATTGTAATTTGAATTTTCTAGGCTGAATAACTTTGAACTGCCTGCCCCTATAGCTACCGTTCTTGCTGCATTTACCTCTTGTGCCTTCAGTCTACGCAACCCGCTGATAATACATGTAAAAAAACAAGGTCTGGAGAAGCCCTTTAACTTAAATTGCCACGCGAGCCAGTTCAAAAAAAATATAAATGCACTGCGCAAGCGACCAAAAAAACGCTGAAACGTCCCGCGAGAGAAAGCACATTGTGTGCGCGACGCACATAGTGCGCAACAATTTTGCAGTTTCTATCTCTGCGTTGTCCCTCAAGTGAAGGTTGCCTTCAACGAAAACCTTAAGTGATCTCATGACCTCTCAAGCGCGAAGCTGTGTGCAAACTTCGCCTTCTCAGTGCCCCATTAAGAAAAAAAAGGAAACGTCGGAGGACGGTTGAGCTTCGCCGTCAATAGTATAGTATGCGATAGCGTAACCGGACCCTGTTCGCATCGTCGTTTCAATCTCTACCCTCCCTTCACTTTTCGGCGGCTTATCATGCCTTCGACAGTGCAGACACAATGTGCAATAGGCGCCCAATCACCCTTGATAATTTATTCTGTCATTCACAGAACACGGGCTAGTACAAAAACACACATAACGCAGCTCGTTAATTACCGTTTCATTCGGCTGTCCGCGATAACCCTGCGTACGCACACTGCCAATGAACGTCAACCGCGTCCGAAGATCCATAAATAAGGCCCCCTGCAATCACCAGTGCTGGCACGGAGCCAACGAAGTCTCCGCGTGAGCGCAACCCACAGAGGAAGGAAAACATCTCCGAAGCTGCGCACAATTTCTCGAATGCAAAACTGCCGTACGCAACGCATTCCATCTGAAGGCGAGGCAGAGAGGGGAAGTACCGTCTCGATGGTCGCGCCGGGCCACAGAACAACAACCAGTGGCCGGGCGGCCGAGGTGGCCGCGGCGTCGCGGCACCGACGTGGTGGCGAGGCTCCGGCGCCCGCCTGTCCCGCTAGTGCACTCAGAAGGGGCTAGGGGCAGTGGAACGAACGAAGCGGTCGAGCCGGATGGCGCGGCAACACCTTAAGTTCTGGCGGGTAATCATACCGGGGGCCTTGTGGTATACTGAAGCTGTCGAGAGCGTCTCTATTTCGCGCGCGTGCGTCGTAGCCTACGAAAGCGCGTTTTGAGTGCTGGTAACACATTACTGAGATTCTAAACGATGTCTCAGCGTCTCCTACGCGTCATGGCACACAATTGAATGTGCAGGTACGTTGTAATTGCGCTGAGTCATTGCCAGTTTGTGGAGCCTACCGACCCTTAAAGAAAGCGACAATTGTTCAGCTGGATTGTTTCTTGAGTAACCTGAGTACACGTAAGGCTACCTCAGTGTTAATATTCATCATCGGCCTGACAACGTCCACTGCAGGACAAAGGCCTCTCCCATGATACGCCACTTAACTCGGTCCTGTGCTTGCTGATGCCATTATGTACCTGCGAACTTCCTAATCTCATCTGCCCACCTAACTTACTGTCTCCCCCTAACCCGTTTGCTTTCTCTGGAAATCCAGTCAGTTACGCTTAATGACCAGCTGTTATCCTGCCTACGCGCTACATGCTCGGCCCATGTCCATTTCTTCTTAATTTCAACTATGAAATACTAACCCCGGTTTGTTCCCTGATCCCTTCTGCTCTCCTCTTCACTCTTAAGGTTACAACTACTATTTTCCTTTCCATCGCTCTCTGCGTTGTCCTCAATTTAAGCTGAACCTGCTTTGTAAGCCTCCAGGTTTCTGCTCAGTAGGTAAGTACCGGCAAGATGCAGCTGCTATATACCTTCGTCTTGAAGGGATAGTGACAATCTACCAGCCATGAGCTGAGAATGCTTGCTGAATCTTCTCCCCCCCCTCTTATTTTCCTAGTTACTTCAGTCTCGTGGCTCGGCTCTGCAGGTACTACCTGTCCTAAGTAGACGTATATACCTTTTCCAACTTCAAGTGCACTTGCCACCTATCCCGAAGCGCTGTTTTCTTTCGAGGTTGTTCTTCATTACTTTTGTTTTCTGTGGGTTATTTTGTGGATTCCAAGAAAATGAGAGCGGGAAAAGGGGAGACAAAGTTTGGTGGGCAGATGTGGTTAGGAAGTTTGCGGGTATGAAGTGGCAACAGCAAGCAAAGGACCGAGTTGACTGCCGGAATAGGAGAGAGGCCTTTATCCTGCTGTGATGATGATGAGTATGTGAATGTAAAAGTACGTGGGTGAGTGCGCCTGAGTATGGGTGGGCGTAAGTATGAAGGTGAATTCTTATGTGAGTGCGGAGGTGAGTGCGGAGGTTAGTGAGGGCCTATGATCTTGAGCAGGCGTCAGTATGAAGGGGAGTGAGTAACTATGAGCCTTAAGTGAGGTGCACGAAAAATTGAAGTACAAAAAGGAGACACCTGGACATGGCACACTGTCTCGAGGTGTCTTCCTGTTGTACTTCAATTTTTCACGCAGCTCAGTTAAAATGAATTACCCAACTCGCCCAGCAGTCCATGTTTCTCTAAGAGTGTGAGTAGTCGTGAGTATGAACGTGAGCCATGGACAATGAGTGTTAGTAGGCGTGAGTATGAACGTGAGTGACAGTGAGTAGGCGTGAGTATGAACGTGAGGGACTGTGAGTAGGCGTGAGTATAAACATGAGTGAGTACTCATCAGTGTGAGTACTCGAGAGTATAAACATGAGTGAGTACTCACAAGTGTGAGTAGTCGTGAGTATGAAATCAGTGAGTACTCATCAGTGTGAGTAGTCGTATGAACGTGAGTGAGGGCCTAGAGTGTGAGTTGGCGTAAGTTTGAACGTGAGGGAGTACTCATGAGTGTGAGTAGGCGTGAGTATGAACGTGAGTACTCTGAATATGGGTATAAGTGAGTATGAACGTGAGTGAGTACTTATGAGTATGAGTAAGAGTGAGTATGAACGTGAATGAGTACTTTCAGTGTTAGTAGAAGTGAGTTTGAACGTGAGTGAGTACTCATGAGTGTGAGTAGGAGTGAGCATAAACGTGAGTAAGTATTCTGAGTGTGGCAAGGAGTGAGTATGAACGTAAGTACTTTGAGTGTGAGAAGAAGTTAGTATGAACGTGAGTGAGTAGAACTGAGTGTGAGTAGGCGTGAGTATGAACGTGAGTGAGTACTTTGAGTGTGAGAAGGAGTGAGTATGAACGTGAGTGAGGTGAGTGAGTACTCTGAGTATGACAAGGAGGGAATATGAACGTTAGTGAGTACTCATGAGTGTGAGTACGCGTGAATATGAATGTTAGTGAGGGCCTATAAGTGGGAGTAGACGTGAGTATGAACGTGAGTGAGTGTGACGGCTGAAAAAAATTGTGGTGAGTAAGTATGAGTGAGTAGTCTCTCAAAGTGCCGACCTATGACACGTGTTCTCATTTTGTAACAGCTTTCGCTGTAAAACGGCTTAAGTGCCCCGGTTGATTACCTCCGGTGCAGCGGCGGTCTTTCTCTCGAGGTATCACGCAAGGTCCCTGAGTTGTGCGTAGGCTCGCTGTCGCTCAGCGAGCAGCAGTCCTCATCCTGGCCGTCGGGGTGTGGTGGGTCGAGGTGGCATGTGGCAGACAATCGATGCAGGAGTGGTTTCTACCGGACGTGTAAAAACTAAAATATCGTAACCTGGAAATTTCAGGCTCGATCACGCCAAGCTATCTGAAGCGTCTTTCAAGCTAGCTGTCCAACACAAGGCGTAGTGACGGCTTACCGATTGGAAGCGCCTGCCGCAGAAGCAGGGGCTGCACTTGGGCTTAGCCCATATGTTGGTAAAGCACTCATTTTATGTTGTAGATTGGCTGGCTCCTAGCTTGAATAGTGACCGGCTAGCAGAAAAGGAAGTTGAAGTTGAAGTTTTTTCATCATTGAATCATACATCTTTATCCAATGGCTTATTGGGAAGGGAGGGGCGAAAAGGCAACTAAATGCCTGACAATGCCCCAATTCCCGCCCAGACCATAATAATTCACAACGCTTAGTATATCTTTAGAGCATGAACACAAACTCAAGACAGTGAGGGAAAAAAGAGAAGATACAGAGAAGATAAAGAGAGTTCAGAGGGAGAAGAGATAATAAGTTCCAAGACACGTATACATTCACTTTTTACACATACCAAAGAAACATTTAATTATACAGTAGTAGTTTTTACCAGTTCCGTGATCCGTGAAGAAGTCACAGGTCGTGAAGCCAATAAGACCGTGGATGGCTTGCACAAATTTAAGGCGCATTACATTTCCTAGACAGCACACGAGATGCGCGATCTTATACAGAAAAACAAAACAGACATGTCATGTTTGAAGCGAGAGTAGATACACGTTGAATAGCGTTGAATCTTACGCTGCTTGTGTCGGTATGAATTCCCGATCGGCGTGTTCCCCGTATCCCGTCTGAAATTAGCGTCTGTCCTCAAGAGGTGGGTTAGTGGCTCGGCGATCCATGAGAAGGCCTTGGAGCGTCTGTAATAGGCGCACAAGCAGAGAAGTCACCCTACGGCTTTCTTGTTGCTTAGTGTCGGGAAAGCAGCGATGGCGACTGTTTTCAGAGAGCCGGGGTTCTTCGCGCACTCCAGATTTGCTAATGAAGACATTCATGAACAATAGCTCCTCGTACGTCATGCGGCGCTTTGCTACGTTCAAGGTGAGGCCAGCGTCACGATTATTTCGGGAGTACTTCCAACTGGAATGGGGATTGAGAGCAATAACCGAGAGACCGCTGTCACACAGGTCCCGTTAATTAGGGAGGCGATCGCCGGGCTAATTCCAAGGGCCGAAGTATCGGCCCCCCGAACCGCACCATGAAAGCGTGGACAATTTAGAAGTGGTCCTTTTTGGCGCGCCAGCGGACGCCGGCTGTGGCCCAAAGAACAAGTCAGAGCCGAGAGTTGATAAACAAACAAATTATATTCTCAAAATTGGCAGATCGAAAACAATACACAAGAATGCACACTCCACAATAGTTACATACAATACGTCACCAATCAAACCAATCAATCAACGTACTACACGATACAATCAGCCACACTTGAGACAACGGACACGGACAACAATACGCACTACAATGCAGTCGCATGCATTGAACAACCAAGACACTTAAAGACTAAAGAGATAGAAAACCTATTCAGTCCAAAGTTCTTGGAACCACAGTCTAGATGATACTCTTCCGAGAATCACTCACTCAAAGTCCAGCGTTGTTGTCGTTCCGCAGCCCTCAAAGTTTCTCTTCCAGGAAACCTCCCGTCTTCAATAGGCCACTCTCCAAGCTTCAAACTTCTTCGCCCGAACACGTCGGCTTCACACACGCAGCTGTTGCCACGCGTCCTCGCTCGATAGCGGTAGACACACGCTCTTGCCTGTAGCTCGAGCCTTCACCCCTCAGGTGGAAATCCTCTTCATCTCCTGCTTCGTCCCTACGGACCAAAACCTTCGCCGACTACACGGCGGAATCCCTACGCGCTCTTGCGCTGACTTCCGTCTCCTCCTGCTTTCTCGTCTCGGCTGCTCGATTAAATACCTTCCGCGCCACCTTCCAGAAAGTTCTCCTCATTTCGTCGGCGCGATGCGCAACGAAGGCTGGGGAGAGGCGCGAGACGGTTCGACTGCCCTCCGCGTCGGATGACTCATCTCGGCGTGGCCATGCCTCCTACGTTCTAGAAAAATCGCGGGCTTGCTCGGCCGCCGTTGTGGGGTGAGGAGGTTCGTCGATGAAGCCACGCTTCTGCGGGGAGAGCGCGCGCCCGGGGAGCCTTGGCCGTTTGTTTTCTTTTTCTTTCCCTTTTTTTTCTTTTGACTTCGCGGCGTTTCTTCCGCGCGTTACCGCAAGAATTTGCGGCGCGCCTATTTTTAGCGCTCGTTCTGTGACACTGCCCCCCACTTTAAGAATATTATCTCATAATATTCAAAACCACACAAACGAGCGCGAAGTCACCACACACTCTCACAGACTGTAACACCATCAGTCGCTCATGACACTTCACATTCACAATAGATCACTTAATACAATTGTACATAGTAATTCAATTAAACAACACGTGAAAACACCACCACAAGCACATGAGTACAACACTCCACCACACATTCCCAATAATACAAACGTACATCGTCCATTCATTGCAACAATTGTACAATACATCACATCACATCACCGTAACAAACATTTTGACTCACTCAACATACAGTTGAGACACAGGATAACACAACATTAACACAACATATGTCACTCAGCACTGCCAAACCCATTCTGATTTGACTTCAGCATTTATCCTGAGTACTTCGAGCAGCGCTTGCGCCCCTTTTTGCGGTGCTCGCTCGATCTCTTCTTGTGTTTCCACGTTTCTTTTCGGCGAGCCCTTTCCAACGACGATATCTGAGGCGTCGTCTCAGCCATCGTTGTCTCTTCCGACACCGTTAACGCGTCATTACATTCGACGGGTCCTGTCTGTTTATTTACCCGCTTTATCATGCCTCTACATTTTTCCCTGCTGGCCAACTCCGTCTCCCTTACACTGTCGGTCGGTTGAGGTCGTGCCGACGTAAGTCCGGTTGCTCGGCCCGTGAACTGATTCGACACGATCGTCTTCTCCTTCGCTGTCTCTTGCGCCGCAGCTTCACCTTGGGCTCTAGTGAGATCCGTCACGGGATGTTCCTCCACTGTATCTCGCGGCCGCTGTGTTGGTGAGGGCTCTATCTTCGGGTCTTCTCCCAGACATTCTGGATCACTTGGCCCTCGCGCCCCGTCGATGTTTCCGATGACAAGGTCATACAGGGGGGTCGTCATGCATAAAGCAGTAACCTTCCCGCTGAAGTACGGGGTTTCAACCTCAATTTCTGCTTCGGGAAGCATCCGAACCGTACGGTCAATTAGGCAAACCGGCTTCGTTCTGCCTGTCAACTCACTTTCCCGTACCAAATTTATCCGCACGATAACAGTGGAACTGCCGGTATCTCTTAACACCATAATCTTTTTGCCCGCAACTTTTACAGGCAGCGTTGGCATTCCTTTCGTAACACCGGGTGGCTGTTTTGACATTACAGCACCCACAATAGGAATTTTCTCCCCATTTTTCAATTCTACGAATCCATCAGTGACGGCATTATTATCAGATTTCGGTGCCACTTGCACACAGGATACCTGGTGAGTTTGACTCACTCTGTTCCGACAAGCGTCTGCTTTGTGCCCAGTCTGACCACACTTGAAACGTTTTACTGCCGTAGGGCTCGTAAAGATCGTTCGACAGTTTTTCGCGCGATGACCCACTCGGTTGCACAGAAAACATCACGGAATGCTCTCTGGTGCACGCTTCTTTTCTTCGGGAGCCAATTTCTTCGACTCATCGGGACAATCTTTCTTGACCTTGGCCAAATTAGTGCCACCTTGCGCTTCCAAGAATTGATCAGCCAATTCAAGCATTCCTTCAAGTGAGTCAGCCTTCCTCTCTTTCAAGTACAGTGACAGGCTTGGGTGGCAACTAGTAAGAAATTGTTCCCTAATTAGCAGCTCTCTAAGCTAATCGTACTCCTGTGCTGTCCCTGAAAGTTCAATCCATCTGTCGAAATAATGGCAAAGTCGGGCGGCATACTGCGTAGCCGTCTCACCATCAGCTGGCTTTCCTGTCCTAAATCTGTCCCGGAATCCTTCCACGGTAAATCTAAATCGCTTCAGCAAAGCAGCTTTCACCTTGGCATAGTTGGCTGCATCGGTCGGCGTCAGCCTGCCGTACACACTGAGCGCTTCGCCACTCAAGCAGGTACTCAAGGCAGTTGCCCATTGATGTTCCGGCCAATTCTGGCTCCTTGCAATAGTCTCAAATCGGTGAAGGTACGCGTCAAGGTCGTCCTTCCTTTCATCAAACGCTACGAGCAGCTTGCTCGGGTTCAAGCGGAAGCCATGATCTTCCCGTTCGCTGCTTTCAACTCTAGCTTGGACGGGAGTTTCACTTCGCTGTTGCAAACGGAGCCGCTCGAGTTCCATCTCGTGCTGCCGCTGCCGTTCCCTTTCAGCCATCTCCGCTTCTCTTTCTTCTTTCATCTGTCGCTCCCTCGCTTCTCTTTCTTCCTTCAGCTGTCGCTCCCTCGCTTCTCTTTCTTCTCTCGCCGTTTCGGCTGCCAACTTCTCTCTCTCCAGCTCCAACTTCAATTGCTGCTCTCTTTCTTCTTTCGCCCTTTCAGCTGCAAGCTTTTCTCTCTCTAACTCCAACTTCAATTGTTGCTCTCTTTCTTCCTTCGCCTTTTCAGCTGCCAACCTCTCTCGTTCCAACTCAGCTGCTCTTTCTTCCTTGGCCCTCTCAGCTGCCAACCTCTCTCGTTCTAACTCAGCGGCTTTTTCTTCCTTGGCTCTCTCCGCTGCCAACCTCTCTCTCTCCACCGCCTCTTTCTCCTTCTGGCTTACCCACTTCCGTAGTTCGGCGCCAGAAAGACCCATCTTCTCACCAAGAGCAACTAGCTTTTCGAGATCCATTGTATCTCACAAATAAGGCCTTGCCGCGTGCAAAAAGTATCTGCCTAAATCAGTCTATCGGAACACTCCCCTGCACTCGTTAACGAGAACACTGAACAACACACAAAATCGTTCCGATAGCACTATCAACAACTCGAGGCTCTTTCTCACTACTTTGGACACACTGTGCACCAAAAGGTCCTGTCGCGGACGCCAGATTAATTGTCACACAGGTCCCGTTAATTAGGGAGGCGATCGCCGGGCTAATTCCAAGGGCCGAAGTATCGGCCCCCCGAACCGCACCACGAAAGCGTGGACAATTTAGAAGTGGTTCTTTTTGGCACGCCAGCGGACGCCGGCTGTGGCCCAAAGAACAAGTCAGAGCCGAGAGTTGATAAACAAAACAAATATTATATTCTCAAAAATGGCACATCGAAAAACAATACACAAGAATGCACACTCCACAATAGTTACATACAATACGTCTCCAATCGAACAACGTACTACACAGTACAATCAGCCACACTCAAAACAACGGACACAGACAATGATACGCACTACAATGCAGTCGCATGCATCGAACAACCAAGACACTTAAAGACTGAAGAGTTCGAAAACTTATTCAGTCCAAAGTTCTTGGAACAAAAGTGGATGATACTCTTCCGAGAATCACTCACTCAAAGTCCAGCGTTGTTGTCGTTCCGCTGCCCCTGAAGTTTCTCTTCCAGGAAACCTCGCCGAAGTTTCTCTTCTAGGAAACCTCCCGTCTTCAATAGGCCACTCTCCAAGCTTCAAACTTCTTCGCCCGAACACGTCGGCTTCACACACGCAGCTGTTGCCACGCGTCCTCGCTCGATAGCGGTAGACACACGCTCTTGCCTGTAGCTCGAGCCTTCACCCCTCAGGTGGAAATCCTCTTCATCTCCTGCTTCGTCCCTACGGACCAAAACCTTCGCCGACTACACGGCGGAATCCCTACGCGCTCTTGCGCTGACTTCCGTCTCCTCCTGCTTTCTCGTCTCGGCTGCTCGATTAAATACCTTCCGCGCCACCTTCCAGAAAGTTCTCCTCATTTCGTCGGCGCGATGCGCAACGAAGGCTGGGGAGAGGCGCGAGACGGTTCGACTGCCCTCCGCGTCGGATGACTCATCTCGGCGTGGCCACGCCTCCTTCGTTCTAGAAAAATCGCGGGCTTGCTCGGCCGCCGTTGTGGGGTGACGAGGTTCGTCGATAGGGAGAGCGCGCGCCCGGGGAGCCTTGGCCGTTTGTTTTCTTTTTCTTTCCCTTTTTTTTCTTTTGCTTCGCGGCGTTTCTTCCGCGCGTTACCGCAAGAATTTGCGGCGCGCCTATTTTTAGCGCTCGTTCTGTGACAACCGCGTTGTGGCCCAACAAACAAACAAACAAACCAAACAGAAATATGAACCTAACCATCAAACTTCTCGTAAAACAAACATACACAAAATACATTTTTCTGCATCGGAAACCAGAACAAACAAAAACACAAGTCTAGCTCTCACGAAGCTGTAGCTGCTATGCTCATCTGTGGTTATTTTAATGCACTGTCACGTGCTTGTAGATCATCTTACTGTATCCACTCAGAAGAACTACAAAATGTTCTGTCGTGGAGGTTGTTAAAGACGTCTCACGGTAGTCAGCTCGCATCCACCTGGCAATTCGCTTGTTTCTGCCTCGTGACCTGGTCGCCGTGAGACTTCGCTGCTTCGGCCTATAACCATGTCTTCGGTCCTCACCGTGCCGCCTTGCCAAACCAACGACGGGGCGCTCCGGCTACTGCCATGTGGGTTGCAGCCGTCCTGTTAAGAAGCTCAAGAGCAGCAGGTGCACTGGGAACTGTCGTTACGAAGTGCTGCCGGTTCGGGGTCAAAGGCTGCTTCCCGGAACCCACACGCCACTACTTCCAAGCCTTGGTGGCTGCTTCTTTTACCACAAGTGTGACGCTGATTCATTCAATCTTCTTTGTTCGGTGCTCTGTGAACCCCTTCCTTCTTGAAGATCCGTGTCAACATTTTGCTGGTTCTCTGAACGTATAAGACCGGTAGGCGTTTCGAAGGGGGGGGAGGGGCTGCCATTTATTGTTGATTGCGGTTTTCGTATCCTCTGTTTCTCTACACGGTGGGTGGCGGCTCGAATGAAGTTTTATGGGTATCCGTTCTTTCTGTGGTCCGCAATCACGTGGGCCTCTTTTTTCTTTCGCTCCGTGTCATCGGAGCATAACTTCTTGCATAAGTTCTCCGAGCATAAGTTCTCCGAGCATAAGTTGTAGTTCTCCGAGCATAAGTTTCATAAGCGACTGCTGTAGATTCCTAGGCGTTGAACTCGACAGTAACTTGAAATACCACCGACATGTTGCATATATTAGGAAAAAAATGACGTATGGCGTTCGACTACTGAATAAATCTCGTCTTAATTTCAATTCATCAATACTTATGTCACTGCATTTTTCTTTTGTTCATTCGCACATTTCTTACTGTATTACTTCATGGGGTAACACATACACCACTCATCTTACTTCAACTCAGACAATTCAAAACCAAGCGATAAGAATTCTCACGTCAAGCCCATATCTCTCTAACACTAAGTCACTACTTCACGAAAACAATATATTAACTGTATATGAGCTAGTTAAATATAACCTTGGTATTTACATGTATAGAACTATAAATAACCAACTTTCATACTTTACTACCATTCTCTCAAATAACAATGTCACAAGGTTTGCCCTTAACAATAACTTTCTACTGCCAAAAGTTCGCACCAATTATGGCAAACAAACCATCCATTTTTACGGAAGTTCTTTTCGGAATAGTTTACCTTCCGGCATTAAAGTATGCCGTTCCCTGAAGGAAATAAATCGGAGTTAAAAAATCATATCATGTCAACTAACTAGCCTGTTTTGCTGTTTCTTAATTGATTCCTGTTCATTGTGAGTTGCGTTCTGTAATCACTTGTCATTGAAGTTAGCGCCTTATTCTTGCTTTTAAATTGTTTCTGTGAGATTACAAGGGTATATTCTTACTTTATTTGTTTCAATTGCATTTTACTGTAGCTCAGTCTCTCTGCTATGTACATCACAATCATTCTCAATTCTACATTGTACAAGAGGTCCCCTTGCAGTCTATCACTGTGGGACCTCTTTCCGTATATCATGCACATGTATTCTTCTTCATTTAGCACAATAAAACCTTGTGTTCTGTTCTGTTCTTAGACAGAGGACAGTCCATAACATCAACCGCTCTCTCGGAACCCTTCCCCCAGTGTATACACATGAACTGCGCTCCACGGCAAAACGAGAGAGAGAGAGGGGCGGGTCATTATACACCCCGCGAGTGCTTTGAAGACGCCGCTTCTACGTTGCTCCGCAGTCACCCTTAAGGAAGGAACCAAGTCGGTTTCGAAACGTCGGGTTTCTTCAAAAATTTTGATTGGAGTCTAAATCATCTCTCACTGTCTGGAGTAGCGTGGTCACAACCGAGACCTTGAGCCAGGTGGTGTAGGAAAAATCAAATTGAAGGCAGTGCCCAGTGTGCGTTGGCTTCCTGTGAACGGAGAACTCCGGGCCGTTGCGCTTTCTTGCCACCTGGACGTCGAGAAAGGGCAGGCAGTGGTCGTTCTCACACTCGGTCGTGAATTGTATGGCTGGGTGCATGGAATTTAGGTGCTGTCTAAAGTTTTCAATTTCAGACGTCTTCATGACGCAAAAGCAATCGTCCGTATAACGGAGAAAAAACTTGGGTCGCAGCGAAAAGGAGCTGTGTGCTTTTTCTTTTGTGTACTCTGTGATCAGGTTTGCCATCGTGACGGATATGGAAGCTCCCATAACGGTTCCACTGTTCTGGCTGAAAATGGCTCCTTTGTAGGAGAAGTAAGTACTGGACAGGCAGAACTCCAGTAGACGGCAAAGCTCGTCAACCGCCAAAGAAGTCCTTTCACTCAGGCTTGCGTACCCCTCAAGGACATTACGGGCACTGGCACAATGGTCTAAGGGCACTGGCACAATGGTGAACAATAAAATGACGTCAAATGAGACCATGCTCTCGTCATCGTCGATGCACACATCTGACACTAGCTGCACGAAGTGGCTGGAGTCATGGACATGAGCTGGTGTCTTCCGGGTTAGGGAGCTAAGATTCGGTGTAGAAAATTTGAAAGGGCTTGGCATGGGGAGGAAGTGAAGTCTACAATCGGTCGGTGGGGAACGTCAGGCTGGTGAATTTTCTGTAGTCCATAGAAACGCGGTGTCGATCCGTTACGGCAGATTAGTCGCAGGTAAAGTGTTCTGAGATCCGGGTAATGGTAGAAAATTTCCGCGAGTAGCTTGTTTAGCTGTGTCCGGGTTTGCTTCGGTGGGTCCTTTACTAGCTGCGTGCATGCGTCCCCTTCTAAAAGAGCTGAAACCCTCCGATTGTAGTCCCCGCTCTCCAATATGACGGTGGAGTTGGCAATTCGATGGTTGTGTTGCACAGCAGCGGCTACGATCGGAAGGTTTCAGCTATTTTAGGAGGGGAAGCAAATATCCCAAAACAACGACGTCGTTGACTTTTACCCATGAAAAAAAGCAAAAAAAATGATGTTTAACATAGCAGAAAGGTACCAACGATTGAACATATTGTAGTGGGGGATTCGCAAAGCACTGACTAGTGGGACCATCTCTCTTATGGGCCAAGCGCGAGTGTGTGCACGAGCTGTAGACGCTGAACTGCTCGAGCATTTCTGTCCGTACCCGTTGCCTGCCTACTACCTGGCGTCGCTATTAAACTCCATTGCAAAGTGGTGGAAGTGTTCTGAGTACGCAAACCTGGAACTTCAAAGCCAGAAACTGCCCACTGCATCAGCAATGCCTGATCAGACGACCGAGCAAGGTTACAAGGTACCACACTGTAAAGCACGACCCAATCTCAACTGGTCATCGTACCCACCACCCTGCGCCAATGGGATCCCCCCTTCTTCAGCGGCACTGAGGACCAAGATATGGAAGACTGGTTGCAGCTGTTTGAAAAGGTGAGCGCCGCCAACAAGTGGGATGGCCCCTCATAATAGGAGTACGTCCCATTTTATCTCAAAGACGTCGCCAGTCTGTGGTTCACAAACCACCATAATGAATTTACCAATTGGGCCGCTTTCAAGACCACCCTTGCAGCGGCGTTCGATCGCCCCGCAGTGCGCAAGCTGCGGGCTGAACAGCGCCTACGCGGACGAGCACCAAGGCAGGGCGAGAACTTCACTAGCTATATTGAAGATGTTATCTATTTATGCCGGCGCTTTAACACTTAGATGACTGAACAAGACAAGATCAGGCATATCTTGAAAGGAATAGACAATGATTCCTTTCAAATGTTGCTGGCAAAGGGCCCAAGTACCGTATCCGAACTTGTGACCTTGTTCCAGAGCTTGAAAGAGACTTGCAAGCAACGCGCATCAGTTCGAAGCTCGACGACAGTAGACGACTCTCTCGCTGCCCTTGTCGTCCGTGGTGACAGCATCCTGCTGGAGCAGATAAAAGAATATGTACGCGAAGAGGTAGCACGACAGCTTTCGTGTCTCTCGTATCTGCCGACCACCGAAGCACCAACTAACTGCCTAACGCCGACAATCAGACAGACTATTCAGGAGCAGGTCTCCAAGGCATTTCCTTTACCTACGCCTGCTTCTCCACCAACACCTGTTGCCGCGCCACTGACTTATGCGGCCGTCGCGGTAATGCCTCCGCCTCGTCTGCCATTGTATACGCCACAACCTGTGCGACCTTCCACCGCACCGTTTTCAGCTACACAGCAGCACGCCGGAAATCCTTGGCGCACTGCTGACAACCGGCTGATATGTTACTTTTGTGGGATTCCACGTCACGTTGCACGTCTATGTTGTCGGTGCTTCGCAGTTAATGCACCAAGATACCCTGACTACACGTTTCGGCCTCCATACCGCGCCCCTCACGTGCCAGCTGAAGTTCACGAACGCGATGCGCAAGCTGCTTCCGGCACCCGAACCTCCGCTTTTCTACGTTCTACTTGCCGCTCGCCTTCTCCTTAAACAAATTGTCGTTCTGTGTCGCCTATGCGTCGACGACCCACCTCCATTGAGACAAAAAACTAACTGCCGCAGCTCCAGAGGCACGAGCCGCGTCATCGTCTAATCGTTTAAGTCCTCGCCTGTCTCCCGCCAATCTTATCAATGTAATCGTCGAAGGTGTACGAACACTTGCACTTATCGATACCGGTGCCGCAATATCTGTGATTAGTCAAAGACCCTGCCGCTCTCTTCGTAAAACGACGGTGCTTTCTCCCGTAGTTTATCTTAGCACTGCGAGCGCCCAACAAATTGAGCCCGTCGCGGCATGTACGGCAAAAGTGGTTATTCGAGACGTGTTGTACATCATTGAATTTCACGTGTTGGCTTCATGTTCCCACGATGTCATCCTAGGATGGAATTTCTTATCACGTCATCATGCCATCGTGGACTGCGCTCGAGCCGAAGTGGAGCTGGTACCGTTTCGTGATGCGCCTTCTGTTGATGCGGCCGTATCTAGTGTGGCTAACCTTGTCGTCGTGACGGACATAGACCTTCCTCCTTTCAGCGCTCAGTTTGTCTCTGCCTGCTGCACTTCACTTTCTGACGCTACCGTCCTATTCACGCCGTCTGACATCTTCGGTAGCCGCCACCACACATCGCTGCCATTCGCCATTCCTGCGCTTTGTCAAGACACTACCGGAATATTTATTTCCAATCCGAACTCGTGCCCCCTCAGTTTGCGCCGCGACGAGACGTTCGGCCCCATTCAGCTTATTGATGAAGGTACTATCGTGCCTGCTGGTTTCTTCGACACCAAGCCGAATGTGGAGCTGAACGCGTTGGTTTCTCACTTTGCCTCGAACAGCGTGTCGTCCGATGCATTTCACCGTTCTATTGACAGCCATCTAGCTCTGGCTCAACGAGAGCAGCTTGTTACCCGGTTGCGCGAATTCGGGCATTCGTTTGACTTTCCCCAAGCGGTGGTAGAAAGAACGAACACCGTTTTGCACACAATGAACACAGGGAAAACTACTCTTTTGCGCCAGAGCCCCTATTGTGTGTCCCCGGCGGAGCATCGCATAATTGCAGAACAAGTAGACGACATACTACAGCGTGGAGTCATCAAGCCTTCTTGTAGTCCTTGGTCTTCGCCAGTTGTGCTCGTCAAAAAAAGAATGGTTCGATCCGGTTCTGCGTAGACTACAGGCGCCTAAACAACATTACGAGGAAAGATGTTTACCCTCTTCCCCGCATAGACGACGCTCTTGATTGTCTCCAAGGCACAGAATTCTTTTCCTCGCTTGACCTTCGCTCAGGTTATTGGCAGGTCCCAATGACTGAGCCTGACCATCCAAAAACGGCGTTCGTCACACTGGATGGTCTCTATGAATTTACCGTAATGGCATTTGGGCTCTGCAATGCGCCCACCACATTCGAACGAATGATGGACAGCATTTTACCCAGTCTCAAGTGAAACATATGCTTTTGCTTTCTTAATGACGTTGTGGTCTTTTAACCCGATTTCACTTCGCATCTCCCTCATCTGCGTAAAATTCTACAGTGCCTTAAAAACGCCAGGCTTCAGCTTAACCTCAAGAAATGTCACTTCGGGGCTAAACAACTCACCATACTTCGACATGTCGTCTCGAAAGCTGGCATACTTCCCGACCTTTACAAGCTTCGTGCTGTAGCCAAATTTCCTAAGCCGACTGCAGTTAAAGAACTACTGAGCTTTGTGGGCCTGTGCTCCTATTTTCGTCGGTTTGTCCGGAACTTTGCTTGCATCATCGCTCCGCTCACCGAACTCCTTGCTGGCCCTGCAGATCTTTCAAATTGAACAGCAGCCTGTGACGAATCCTTCGCATCACTTCGCCAACTCCTTACCTCACCACCCGTACTGCGTCATTATGACCCTACTGTGCCGACTGAAGTACACACGGATGCAAGTGGCGTCGGCCTTGGTGCAGTACTCACGCAACGCAAACCAGGTTTTACGGAGTATGTGGTCGCCTATGCCAGCCACGCCCTCACTAAGGCAGAAGCCAACTATTCTGTTGCGGAAAAAAAGTGCCTGGTGATTGTGTGGGCGTTAAACAAGTTTCGCCCCTATTTGTACGACCAAACTTTTGACGTGGTAACTGACCATCACGCACTCTGTTGGTTGGCTTCACTGAAATATCCTTCTGGTCGCCTCGGACGTTGGGCACTACGCCTTCGGGAATTCGGCATACGCGTCGTCTACCGATCGGGGCGAAAGCACTTTGACGCAGATGCGCTTTCACGATTACCCATGCAATCTGATGATACGGAAATATCAGCCCTTGACCTTCCCCTCTCTGCCGTCAGCGTCACAGACATGTCATCCGAACAGCGGAAAGACCCTTGGATTGTCTCGCTCTTAAATATGCTTTCTGACGCATCAACTTCCGGTTACACGCGTGCTCTTCGCTGCCAAGCAACGCATTTCGCCATACGGGGCGGCCTGTTATACCGTCGCAACTATCAAGTGGTGGGTCGTAAATGGCTGCTAGTCATACCCAGCCATATGCGGTCTGATATCTGCAAATATTTTCATGCTGAGCCGCAACACACACACGCCGGTGCTCTAAAGACGTATTAGCGGATCCGCCAACGTTACTACTGGCGGGGTATGTACACATTTGTACGCAAACACATTCGCTCATATTTTCTGTGTCAGCAGCGCAAGACCTTTCCTCATTCACCCGGTAAACTGCATCCTTTACCATGTCCTGCACACCCATTTGACCGTGTTCTGATTGACCTATACGGCCCGCTACCGTGCTCTGTTGGTGGTAATCGATGGGTGATTGTGGCTGCCGACCATCTGACAAGGTACGCCGAAACGGCCGCGCTACCTTCGGCTGGTGCTCGTGACGTTGCAACCTTCATCTTGCATTGGTTTGTTCTTCGTCATGGTGCACCACGAAAGCTCCTGAGTGACAGAGGTCGCGTATTTTTGTCCAAAGTTCTGCAGCAGCTCTTACATTCATGCCGTACGGTACACCGCACATCAACAGCCTACCAGCCTCAGACGAACGGCCTAACGGAACGTTTCAATAGAACCCTCGGAGACATGCTTGCTATGTATATTGATTCCGACCACTCCAATTGGGACGTTGTCCTTCCTTTCGTGACGTATGCCTACAATATGGCGATTCAATCAACAACGAGCTTTTCTCCATTTTTTCTTTTATATGGTCGTGACCCATGCAGCACACTCGACACAATTCTGCCATACAATCCTGATGCCTCCGAGTTCAGCCCAGTTTCTGAAATGGCCGGACATGTCAAAGAGAATCGTCAGCTTGCCCGGTCCTTCACAGCCGATAATCAAGCCCTCCAAAAAGATCGCCACGACCGTGATCTTGTTCAGGACACTTTCCCCGTCGGTTCTCTCATGTGGCTCCGACTGCCTTTCCAATCTCCTGGACTGACTCCCAAGTTTGCACCGAAGTATACTGGCCCTTACCGCGTCATACAGCACCCTTCTTTTGTCACCTATGTGATTGAACCGCTCAAGCCGTCCACGAACAAGCGCCGCCTTGGTCGTGAGACAGTTCATGTCAGTCGCCTCAAGCCCTGCTACGACCCTCCTGTTCTCTCGTCACCTTGAGTCGCCAGGATGGCTCGTCTTCGTCGCCGGGGTACTGTAGTGGAGAATTCGCAAGGCACTGACTAGTGGGACCATCTCTCTCCAAGTGCGAAGCGCGAGTGTGTGCACGAGCTGTAGACGCTGGACTGCTCAAGCATTTCTGTCCGTACCGGCTGCCTGCCTACTCCCTGGCGTCACTATGAAACTCCCTTGCAATATGCATTTCCCGCGCCATTCGCAGTATGTGGTATTTCGTTTTGTTGTTTAGTATTGTGCGTCAAGTGTCCACCATTTAATTAACATTCTTATCAGTCTCTACCATTTCGTTGGGGTTGGGAAAGGCACTGCAGGAGCAGATAACCAGACAACTGATACCCCAGAAGAGAGGCATGCAAGGTCTAATCGCGTAGGACCAATTTCTCTCGTATCGGTGAACACAATAAAGGGCCCCTCATTAGGTTTGAGCATTTCCAGCTGACAAGCCTAGTAGTGCACTGAGCACTTCGGATCATTCCTTTTAAGATTTGCGAAATTACATGTCTCGTAAAAACGCTAAATTTCTAATGAATGCCACTTGCCCTTCTCACGGGCGAGTGCCCCAAAATCAAGGGAGTGACGTACAGCAAGGAATGGTCCTGTTTTTACGTTGCTCCTTTACGTTGACATTGACGGGCTGACGTCACATACTGTACACTCTTCATCAGGACTTAGTTAAATGCTAGCTGTATCTATAAAAACAGGCGAAAAATGTTCCATCTGCTGTTTACATCCTGAGTTTTAAATGACTTCATTAAGAGTGTTGCAGGTGACGTTATTCTACTGGGCATGTGCAAAATGTGTGTTCTGTTGTGTAGCGTGAATGAGGAGTACTTTGAATTCGGATATCTGCGTCATATCAGTTTGAAAGGGGAGCGCAAAGACAGAAGAAAAAAACAGCACTCTTTGTCTCTGTCTTTCTCCTCTCTGTGTCTTTGCACTGCACTTTCAAAATCAGTATAATGAATGAACGCTCACAGAAATAATAAAACATGCAAACAAAATCTCAGCTTGTTATCATTTTTGTTTTTGTTTTTGAATAGCCTCGAGGTGTTATTTACTAATAGGCCCTCGTTTAGCGTCCGCCTCGCTGGACCAGTCGCTAAAGGGTGCTCCGCTGCTGACCCGAATACCGCAGGTTCGATTGTGGTCGCGGCGGTGACATCTAGAAGGTAGCGAAAAAGTAGAGGCCCGTGTACTGTGCAAAGTCAGTGCACGTAAAAGAACACCAGTTTGTGGAGACCTCCACTACGGCGTTCCTCATATTCATATCGTAGTTTTTGTTTTACGTAAAACCACACATACCACCGCTACTACTACTACTACTACTACTACTACTACTACTACTACTACTACTACTACTACTACTACTACCACTACTACTACTACTACTACTACTACTACTACTACTACTACTACTACTACTACTACTACTACTACTACTACTACTACTACTATAACAACAACAACAACAACAACAACAACAACATTCTGCTTGCGTTCGTCTTCTTGTCGTTCCTGCATCGTGCCTTCGCCAACCCTGACAATGCTTAGCTTGTGTTTGGTGCGTCGTCTCTGACCGCAGTTTCAGCGGAGTGACAAGGTGTAGCGCGGTATCAATATATGATCCTTGCAAGCCTCTCCTAAAGTACACGCACTGACTGATCCATCCTACAGAAACTGGTAATACACAACAAAGAGTGCCGAGTCGACACAGCATGGATGGCGTACGCGCACGAGTAGGCTGAGGCACGTCATGCGCGTGGGACCTTGCTTCTCGACATCGGCACAGAGCAGCGCCATGTTGTTCTTGGTGCGTATGCGTCATGTGATTCTCCAGCCCCGATACCGAAGAAAACAGGGAAGGAATAAGGCTCAAGATGGCTACATGGGATGAGAGGCAAGGAATTCAATCTTGCTTCTTCGCATCATGCTTTAGTGAAAAAATCACCATGGTAGAACGTTCTTTATTGGCCACGCAAGAAATTCTAGTGTCCAAATACAAGTTATTATGTCAGCTAGAGAGAGACGTTTTAGAAGCAAATTTCAAACAAAACAAAAGCCGCGTGAACATCACATTTTTACGTTAAGGCGCTGCAGCAGATGGGTTACAATGCCAAAGAAAACACGCCTTCGTTGACACAACACAATTTGTTCTCTTTATAAGCCCTTTCATTCTGTAATTAAACCAACAGAAACCGAATTGTTAGAAAAGTTCTACCTTATACGACATTCTGAAATCTTAATTACTATTGCGCGAAGAGGACTGTTTAGCTACATTCGTTTCCAAACGTGAGCTTAGCATTAAATTCTTGACATAGGAGCTTTGACCGCAGTTTAATTCTATGCGATAATAGTAAGTCCCATCCTAGTTAATTTTTTGTATTGCTACAGGTGTCATTTTTGAGAAATGGCTTAGGGCAAACCTTGAGGCGCTGTTCTATATTTTTTCATATTTGTCACTTAAAGACATATGACAAGTGATATCACACATAACAAGCATATTCAAGCAAACGGTGAATGCGTGCTAAGTACAACGTTGATTGTAAACATGCCGATGCCTGTCTCAGGCTTCGCTGTATAAGGTATAATAATTTCGTGGCCTTCGCCACCACTGAATCAACAAGAGCATTCCATTAGTAGTCATTTATGGTTTTTCATTAGTTCTCCAGCTACCCTCAATTGCCCAGAAAACCTGCTCCTCCTTTCTCACCCACACACCCAGGTTTTCAGGCGGGTTCTTCAGTTCCTTCAGGGCACTGGACAGGCATTTGTAGAAGGTGGTCGCCACCTCCTCAGCCATAGACATCGCTTTTGTTTTCTTACCCCATCTTTATACAGTCTCCTCCTTCCCCTGCAGACGCTGAGACATTCTTTCACTTAGGGCTGCAGAAATAACGTCTTTTGCACTCCTGATGCTCCTCCTCCAGTCGCTCGCAGCATGTCACCTTTGTCTACGTTGAACCTTATAGTTTTTGCGAATATTATTGCTGCTTTTTTTACATAAATAACAGTTTCACAACACGCTCGAAAACAAAATATGGACTTGAATAGCGCTCATATATGCTCTTGCTTGGAAAATATGCATTTATAGGCACTTGGAAGCATTTAGGCACGAACACCCAAAATTGGCATTTACAGGCACTATAAAAAAACACCATAAAAGCCCTTCTTAATTTCTATTTCATGCCAATATATCAAAATGGCGTGGTAGGAACACAAGGAACAAAATAGGCATTTGCCAATAATTCGGTCCCTAGTCATGACATTGTCACCCAACAATTTACGGGTTTTGCAAAAAAACAAATAAAGAGGGTTAAATGTGCTTGTATACTAATGAAAACTGTACTGTTAGTATTTATTTCAGTCCAAAATGGGTCGTAGAAGTAATCGGCTGCAAACTCCTCCCACCGCCGGCTTGTGTGATGTCATAAGCCGAAATAGCAGTGTCGTCATCTGCCACCAAACAGCACTTTCCGCGCGCGGTCAGTGTTGCGAGTGTTCCTTGCCGCGCGGTCCACACGTCTCAGTAGGTTCTAAGTGCTGTGACGTGTTACGGGTACCATAATCATATGCGACGACGACGTTGTGTACGTTGCGCATTTTGACTTCGACTACGTCGCCACCAGCTCAAGCGACAAAGAAAGCGTCGAAGATGGCGGGAACCAAGATGGCAGTAACCTTCGCGTTGTGGCAGACGTTGCAGATGGCTTTCCGCATTGATAAGTAAGTAGCTTTAATTTAAACGTGTCAGGTCGATAAGCAAGCTCGGTATACGAGAGTCCGTCAACGCTGCTTTCGCAAACAAGTGCTACTGAGCGCCGTGGAATTGACAAAGCGTGTAGATTTTTGTTGGCTATCATAGGTGCATGCACGACTTTCGGTGTCCAACATAATAAATAGGTGGCTGTAGCAATGCTGCGCAATGGCACCGTTGTTTTTTTATCGGTTATTGCGGGCCGCACTTGTAAACATAAGCCGAAGCGAACAGCATGTCAGTGCGGCACTAGGGTTCCTCAAGATATTTATTTTGGCCAAATAATTGCTTGAGCTCTGTCGACTGCATTCAGTTCCAGTGAAAAGATAGCAAGTGTGACGCTCAACCATGGCACTGCCTGCGACGAGTTGCAACAAATATTTGTCCATAGTGGCAAACAGAATACGCATTGCATATTCACAGGACAATTTTGACTTCCGAAATTACTTTATCCAAGCACCGGCACTGCATGGGTTCGCGGTGGCATTGCTTCAACCTCTGGAAGTTATTTTGTTCCAGTGGAAAGTTGAACAACGCATACAAAGTTCGATTGCAAGCGCAGCTGATCACGGAACATGTATGGTCGCCCTCCGAAACGCAGACCGTGCAGCAGCTTGCCCAGAATGCGGTTCGTTACGTCACGCATGGTTCGTTACGACACGTGCTCCGGTGTTCCCTTTAACAGTGGACCCCTCGGTACATCCTATAAGCTCGAGCTTTACCTACTCCAGTTAAAACATTGTCTGCATGGTCAACTGTTTATTTTGTCACAAACGGTACATCTGTGGAATAGGATGGCCTGTTATGTTATTTTTAATGGGCACCACGCGGATACGGCGAAGCAATCATCAAAAACAGCGGCACGGCATTTTTATGTAGCAGGTCACAACTTCAAAACCTCAAACACTACATCCTTCAGTCAGAATTCCGGCCACCAAGAGACAGCAAATATGCAGAATCCCACTTTATTGACAAGTTTATTACATTTCAGCTAGCAGGTGTAAACGTTTCAAGGGAGACTGTTGAGTCCATGCGATATGATACGTTCACAACAGAAGTCTCTAATTATTACAATTTTTTATCTTACCTTTGTTAGGTGATGCTTTCTACCAACAACCATAACTGAGCAATGCGTGTACAACCACCCTTATCCCAACCTACAAATGTTCACTGCAACCACGAAAAATCTGAACATCTTTCTCAGATTTATTTAACGAGCGAATGTACCACGTTTTTACAAAAGTATACTTACCGCTCAACCGATGCCCAAGGTGAGTCGCAAGTTCTGCGCTCATTGAACGTCAGGCATTTTTCAAACTATGCAGGAAACAAGTACTGCGAGTGCTCGTACGACCTTTAAAATTGGCCCACCGCAGTCAGTTGAGCCGACCGACGCATCTATTGCGGGTCGCGCACCCAGTCGCCAGAAAGCCAAAGAAGACATCACCCTCAAGGAACCAGAAGCTGCTGCACTCACCGACACGGTGCGTCCATGATTGTTGAACCAAGGGAAATATGTGGCTGATGACAGTGGTTAGCTCTTAGTTATTACAGACCTATTATATTTTCATACGCAAGTTTTTCTAAGTAAAACAGCGTGAAGTTTTCCAATCTGAGTCAGATGTAGAAATGCCCAGGAAATATCGGGAGATGCGAAACGTTTTGCGAAAACGCTAGAACGTCTGGCAACCGCGAGCCAGGCACTATTTTGGTTGTTAACTTGACGTTTCAGCGTTGCCATAGGTTTGCATGTGTTTTAAATGCCAAGCATTTCATAGCGAACTTCGGTGACTTTGAGTGTATCTATCTGTCTATCTATCTATCTATCTATCTATCTATCTATCTATCTATCTATCTATCTATCTATCTATCTATCTATCTGTCTATCTATCTATCTATCTATCTATCTATCTGTCTATCTATCTATCTATCTATCTATCTATCTATCTATCTATCTATCTATCTGTCTGTCTGTCTCTCTGTCTGTCTGTCTGTCTGTCTGTCTGTCTGTCTGTCTGTCTGTCTGTCTGTCTGTCTGTCTAGCCACTTACGACTTTTAGCTCTCCCAGCCGTTTCGATAATGGTATAGATACCAAACTTAGTATACCATAACATGACTGTATAAAGAACCTATTTCACTAGTCATAACATGAAAATTAGGACATGTGTGTCATGAATGTCATAGTTTACATTTCACGTTCCTAGACTTCTTACGGTGGATTCGTTCACATGGCATGTTGCAAGACTGGTATGGTACGGCAGGCTTGCATGGCGAACACAAGCGACAGACCCTAACATGAAAATAAACATGTGTGTCATGTAACAACATGACAACATCACTCGCTCATGGTGCGCTGGCGGCCGTTTCACTAGCTTCACTTATACCAAATTTGCTATTACAGGACGTGAATGGATGACGAAGGTATGATACTGGTGAAAACATTATTAACATGAGATGCATGTAATGTAACAACACGACTACATTGTATGCTCATGATGCGCTCGCAGCCGTTTCGCTAGCGTCAGATATACCAAATTTGGTATTACATGTCGTGAATGGATGACGAAGGTATGTGACTGGTGCAAACATGATAATCAGGAGATGCGTGTCATGTAACATGTCACAAACAACTGCAATTTTCGTTTCACCCGCGTGCCCCGTCGTCCAAGGAAGGGCACTTTTGTGTTGGGAGGACGACATCTGGCGACTAATGACACAGCGGCGCCGCCGCCGCGTCTTTCCTACGCCTGTACCGAAAGGAGGGACATGTGTTAGAGAAAAAAAGAAATTACCTCGAGAGAGGACGGGACGTCCCGAAAGAGTTTTGACTGCTCTGAAATCGGATACGGCAGTTGACGTGCAGCCAGCAAGAAGTGCGGTCGTCGGTGTCGCGAGTCTCGCGTAGGCGGCGAGCATGAAGTGACCCGCGCAACGTATTGAAACGGCTGTAATTCCGGGCACCCTCGTCGTCTACTAAGCTGGCGAGATCTTCAGCGGCACCCGACAACTCCCCTACGTGTACCAAGAGTTGGCCTGGTCTGTATGGAACTTTTTATTGTGACTTTTTTCAAACTGTTATTTTATTATAACCAGCTTTTCAATAATGGTAGTTGTGTGCGCTGCGTCGCACGCGCCAATTTTGAATCGCGAGCATGATCCTTTCATAAATTTTCTTTCTATTTTTTAGTTCCATCCTGTTGTTATTTTATTATTATTCCGTCTATTTGTATTTTGTCGGTACTGGTTGTAGTGTTTATAGAGCATATTTTGTTATATAGCTGTTTTTTTTCATGGCGTATCAGATTTCTTCCTCTGTTATTTTTGTTAACTCCTGCCTTTGTTCTTCCTTTAATTAAATGCTTGTTTGTGGGAAATCAAATCTCTGTGTCTGCTCTACAAGTGCGTCGGTCAGGCTCATACATCACCACACGTGCAACCCCCCACGAGACGACCAACCTACAAATAAATTTGAGATGTGCAACTTCGAGGCCTTTCAGGCGTCTCAGGCCAAAGCGTAAAGTGGAAGCCTACGAGTCTGCCTCACGTCGATCGTTGGATCGGCGGGGCCCCACCCGAAGTGTAGGACGTAACAACATGACTACATGCCACACTGATGATGCGCTCGCGGCCGTTTCGCTAGCTTCACATCAGCCAAATTTGGTATTACGTGACGCAAATGAATGACTAAAGTATGTGACTTGTGCAGACATGATAATCATGAGATGCATGTAATATGAGACAATGACTACATGCCACAGTCAAAGTACCAATACATTTCGACGTGACGAGGTGGGCCTGCTCGCCAGCGTTCATTTCGTCGCGTCACGCCGGCGTTCCTACGCCAGGTGCCGGTCCTGCCATATATTCGCAGGCACGCGCCGCGCTGCGTTGCTTTGACGAAGGCGCATTTCAGCGCGTCCGGCGTCCCTTCGTCGTGAAAAGAGGGAGACGCGGTGTTCTTTGGGTAACGCATTTGCGCGAAATGCTGCATGTCGCATTTCGCGCCGGTTGCAGTCGGGCCGTGCCGACAGACGCTGGTCGCGCCTGGCGTCATATAGAGTGCTCGCGTTTTGCTAACGTAGCGTCGCTGTGCCCAGCGTGCGCGTGCGTCAACGTTACATTGGAGTTTATTTGGCCCTTCATAATGCACTCGCGGCCGTTTTGCTAGCTCCACATATAACAAAATTTGGTTTTACGTGACGTCAATGGATGACGAAATATATGTCTGGTGCAAAAATTATAATCCTGACAAGCGTGTCACGTAAGAACACGACAACATAGCACGCTCATATCGTGCTCGTGGCAGTTTCGCATGCTCCGCATATACTAAATTTGGTATCACGTGACGTGAATAGATGAAGCAGGTAAACTAAACATCCAAACATTATAATCAAGACACAGAAGTCATGTACGACATCATTTACCTATACCCCGTAACGTTGTGCTGATTTTAAAGTGACATATCAACATTTCTCATTCGTGCTTCGCATATCATCGATTCCCACTGTTCGTGGGATCTTCCAATTTGTTTGCAGGACGCTGCAGTGTCTTCACGTTGCACTTAGAGTTCGGACGTTCTAATTCAAACGCTCGTGATCCTTGTGCCACATAAAATGGAGCCAATGGCTACGCTTACCAACTGGCGGCCATGTTATATATAAAAACGATTTGTGAGTTCTGCCGCGCGTAAGGTTCAGCTAGATTCTCCACGTTTCTTCCTTGGGGAAGAAATGTCCAGTTTTTGAAACGTTCGCTCCAGTGACATCCCTGTTAAATAATTTCTCAAAGCATCAGTGAATCCTTTAGTTACAATTCAGTGACTGTATAAGAAGCAAAGGGCCACAAAGTTTCAAACGAGTTATATCCATTTCTATGAGCAAGAACGAGTATAGCATTGTTTCACATTCTTTAAACAACACGCCAATAGTATAGGATGAACAAGCTATGTAGCAGAGTCTACACGCATTTAAGCCTTTTATCAAGCACAATTTTTTTCAGCAGCAGATAGGCTCTTATCATGTCAAAGTGGTCTAGCAAGTTTGCACTCGTGCCAGACCAGAAAAGTTTGCGGACAACGAGGTTGACTCGTGCACTCATTGAAAATGATTACCTGGTGTTCGAAACATTTAAGGACTAAATGAAAAATACACTAACCAAGAAGAAATGGCATTTAAACCAAGGGCCTCTTATGGTCAGGCCAGTATTCTAACCCCCGCATTCCGAAACACTACTTGACTTGATCTTGACCTGCCACCAACTTCAATGCAGCACAAACGCGTTTCGAACTCTCTGTCTCTAGGTGGTGCCAAGGCAGCACAAACGCACAGACGCCTTGCGAATGCGCTGCTTTGAAGGCGGTTTCAAGTCAAGTTCAAGTCAAGTAGCGTTTCTGAATACGGGGGTAACTCTAAGCCACACCACTGACTTGAAATCTTTCGCATAATGATTCGTTACCAAGTGTCACGTT